>NW_006239159.1:652520-663703 GCF_000226075.1 Solanum tuberosum
TATATATATATATATATATATATATATATATATTATATATAAAAAAATTAATCAGAATCGGACTAGACTGGAACAGAACCAGAGTAAACCGGTACCGGTACACCGATATCAAATCGTGATACCGTTCCGTCCCGTGTACCGGCTCACGGTGTCCCGTTCTGTCCCGAATACTACCAGACCGGAACGAACCGGAATGGTACCGGACCGGTACCGGTACAACCCGGTCCGGTGCCCAGACTTAGTGATGACTTGATCCGGCCTTAGTTGAATTGAAAGAAGCGGTGCTTAGAAAGTTCGTTTAGGCTTTCTCCCAAGGGGGAGATGGAGTCCTTAGATAGCAAGGTTGTTGAGTGTTCCTAATGTTCATTAGTTGGGTATACTTGAAAACTCACCCATGAAGGGTGTAATGATGTTTGGGAGGTAAGGGAAGCTTAGTCCCCGTTTGTAGGCCCATGTGAGATCTTGAGACATGTTGGTAAGGTTTCTTATGAGCTAGGTTTGCCTAATGAGTTGGCATCAGTGCATTCGATTTTCTATTTCTTTATGTTAAAAAAGTGTGTTGGAGAACCGACATTCATAGATCCCTTAGAAGGGTTGGGAGTTAATGAGAATCTCTCTTATGAAGAGGTACCGGTTGAGATTTTAGACTGGCAAGTTAAGAAGTTGAAGAACAAGGGAGTTGCTTATGTGAAAGTGTCATGAATGGATCATTTAGTTGAGGGTGCTACTTGGGAGGTCGGGGCCGATATGATGTCCCGATATCCTCATCTCTATCCTTCTACTCCTTCTCTAACTTGAGATAATGAGTTCCTCATGGTTTGTTTTATGTATGAAGTCATGTGTGTTTTAGAAGTTCCCATGATTTCCTTATGTTATGCATGTTCATGAAAAACTTGTATTTAGAAAGAAAATGAGTTTACATGATTGATTTTCCTCATGTTGTAGTGCATTGAGTATGAGTTGCCTATAAACTTCATGAGATGAATTGATGAGCATGCCTTAGCTTGGAGTTGAGAATTCCTCCTTGGATGTATGCTTTGAGATTGGGGTTGAGCACACATTTAGCTTGGAGATGATAGTTTCTCTTTGAACATGAGAAATGTTGAAATTTCATGCATTTTGGGTTGCTAGATGCAGTTCCTACTTCCTTATGATGCATTGAGTATGTTTAGCTTGGAGTTGATGTTCCCTCCTTGATTACGTGCATTTGATGAGTTGCATGCATAATGGGTTGTTAGTCTTGAGTCTTTTTGTTTAAGGTATGCTTAGAATCTCATTCGAGGACGAATGATCCCAAGGGGGAGATATTGTAACACCTCAGACTCAAAAGAGGGAACCCTAGCAAAATTTCAGAATCTATAGGTGCCATCCACGCAAGCCAGCCATGGCCCGTGGGTCGAACCACGGATCGTAGGTTGGCCCATGGAAAGGTCCACAGCAAGCTGCCAATGTCATGGACCACGACTAGACCTACGGACCGTCAGTAGGTCCATGACCCGTGGTCCAGGAACGGTAGGCTTGATGAGTGTGCAGGATGAAACGTTAGTCCATCCACGGTCCATCAGTGGTGAGTCGTGGGTCAAGGCTGGAAGTTAAGCTTCAGGGTTAATTAGGTATTTTCCTGATTAATTAATTCCTTTACTATATTGTTTTACCCAAGTCTAGAACACCATATATAAGTATTTTTAACCCCTAAATTCACTCATTCAAATCATTATTCCAAAACCCCCAAAAGAAATCTCAAAGGTCTTCCACTCAAATATTTCTCTCCCTAGAACTTGAAGAAGAAGAAGAAAGAGTTCAAGCTAGGATCAAGGTAAAGTATCCAATCCTCAAGCATTTGTGGGCTTTGTTAACAAGGTATGATGACTTTTCATCCATGCAATCCTTTCATCCATGGAGCCCCCATTATTTCCCCAATTTACAAGAAGAATTCCTCAATTCTTGTTAGGGTTTCTTCTAATGTTATGGGTTTTAATCCAATTGAGTGAATTATGATTGTTTATGATTTAATTGATAGAATTACATGTTTTTAGGATGAATTTACATGTACCCATGCCTAACCCATGATTCTAAGATGAATTTGATATAGATGAGTTTTACTCCATGAGAAGGAAAATTAAGAATTTAGATGTATTCTTCTAGGATTGATGAAATACATTAGAATTGCTTTGAGATTAAGGCGTATGAGATGATTATGATATTGAATTGCTTAAGTGAAGCATATAGATATGAAATGCTTGATATTAAAGCATATACACATGACTTATGACTATTAGGGCTTTGAAGTGTAAAGTTTATATGCTGAATTATGATTAGAAAGGCTTTGAGAGTAAAGCTATAGGATGATAGTTGATTAGTAGATAGAATTGTTGTGGAAGGGTTTACCTGTATGATTACACTATGAATGTATGAATGTGAAAGGTTTTCTCACATAAAAATGATTCTATGTTGAAGGCTTGCTCACTTAAAATGAATCAAAGAATCTATGAACTATGATAGATAAGACTTAGCTTAGGTTGGCATAATGAGATGCCTTATCCATGGTAGCTTGAAGTAGTGTTATGAGATCCCTTCATTACAGCTTGACTTGGTAAGACAAGACCATGCATGGTAACTTGAGTTAGTATAACTCATGGATAGCCTTGGATTGAGTAATAGTTCCCTTCCAATGGTTAGCTTGAAGCCTTGAACTAAGCATGATAGGATGCTTTGCATGGTAGCTCGACTTGGTAAGGCCAAACCATTTCATTGGTAGCGTGGATTCAACAATAGTACCCTTCCTTGAATAGCTTGGACTTGCATAGTATGGTGCTTTCCATGATAGCTTGGTCTAGCATAATGAGGTGCTTTTCCTTGGTAGCCTTGAATTGGTAAATAGTAACTATTCATGGATAATGACTTAGCTTGGATTAATAAAGTAGTACTCTTCCATGGATAGTAGAAAAAACTAAGGAAATACTAGTCCCTAATAAAGTTAGCAAAGTTATGATGAAACAATGTTACTTTAAGGAAGCATCATAAGTATGTTTTAATATGAGTATTTTTTGTTATGATGATGATTAGCTTGGATTGTTGCTTGATTGCCCTCCTTGATACGTACGACTAGAAGTGAATGACCCAAGTCTTGACTAAGGATATGTTGAGGTTAGTTCAAGAAGTATTCCTCTTATATTATGATAATTTAGGTGCATTGATTATGCTTATGACTTATATTGTCTAACTCTTATGTTTATGGCTTATGTCTTATGTTGACTAATGCTTATGTTATGCATATATTGATATTTATGCAAGCTATAATATTTAGTACATCTTTGTACTAACGTATATTGTTGCCTACATTTCTTATCCAAATGTAAGGTCTGGCGATATCGACTTTCATCCCCATGGCTAGGATCATAGTAGAGTAAGTCTTGAAGATTGGTGAGTCCTCATAGCATTCGAGGATTTGACCACCATTTCCTTATATATTTCATTTTATGTTTTCAACTATTGTATGGGCTGCGTCCCAAGGATATTCATGTTTTAGATGGTTTGAGACAATTGTAATAGACTTCCGATTCGTTTTATAAAGACTTTGATATTGTTGAAATTATTTTGAATTTCCGCTAAATTCTATTATATTATGTTATGAAAGCTAAGTGGCTTGTATAAGGTCTCTCGGGGTCTTGTACGCCATGTTACGTCTAGGGTGTACCCCTGGGTCGTGACACTAAGAATCCGTAAGAGTTTGAGGGAAATCGTTTGATTTTAGAGGAGTTAGAGCAGGAAGAAGAACATGAAAATTTGTCAAAATTCTGAGAAAAGGGATGATGAGCCGCGCCACTCAGTGCGCCCCAAGTAAGTTTCTGTAGTTTGGGTCCTGGCACCCCGCGCCACTCAGTGCGCCGAGGTCGCAGGTCCCCTACCCTTCGTACCTTCTTCCCGTGTGAGTTCCCTCGAATTATACCTATGTTTCCTACTTGATATCCATATTCTAAACTACATCTAAACATCTAAAGATCATTTATAACATGAATCATAACCTTGAATTCAAAATTCCTATTCAAGGTAGAGTTAAGAGTTAAGTCTTGAGAGTTCTTTGAGTCTTTTTGAGAAGTATTTTACAATCTTTTAAAACTTGTTTTAAGACTTCAGTTCTTGAGTATGAGGATGAGCAAAAGTTGAATTCATTTTTCAAAATGAATATGTAGGAACTAAGTATTCCTAAGAGTAAATGTTTTTACATATAAAAGAGGAGGAATCTATGATTTCCAAAAGAGTTTAAGAGGAGTTTTGAGTACTATCTCTTTTTAGAAAATCTTTTGAGTAATTATCTCAAACCAGGGGAAGAGAAATATTTTTAATATGAGTTAAGTTATATTTTGGGAGTAGTATTGAGCACCGATATGGGAACGAGTTCAGATAACTCAAAGTCCTCATAAGCCTTGTATCCAACGTGGGTAGAAGGGTCATACTTTTTAGAGGATTCCTTATTACTTTTTAAGCATAGCTTAGTGGATCCACTTAGTGAGTAGGTCCTATACCTCGACAAAGTATAGGACAGTTCTGGCAGCGTGGGTGAGACGTTGTATCATCACATAGCTCATAGTGATGGTTGTCGGTTAGAGAATCTCCCACAGAGTTATTTTGTATTTTTATATACAAACAGAGTTATTTTGTATTCTTACATACAAACTGAGTTATAGTGTATTTTCTAATACATTGAGTTGTTATCAACTGTTTTAAAAGCTTATCTTTATAATGCATCTCTGCTAATACTTTATATTGAACTGGGTTGAGTAAGTTTGAGTATCCTTGAGGTTGAGTTGAGTTGAAATGAGGTAAGTTATTTCTTCAGTTCCAGTTCAACCATATGTCTTGTTTTAAATTTTCCCTTGCATGCTCAAACATTCCATGTACTGACGCCATTTGTCTTGCATCTTTTATGATGAAGATACAGGGAATCAGGATCATCAACCGGTGCTCCATTGATCCAGTCGTGTTTCAGAGTTCTTTGGTGAACCTCCTTGCTTCCGGAGGATCCCTTGTCTATTTCTAGTATTTTCAGTTTTGTTAGGATGATCAGGAGTCTTGTCCCGATATCCCTCATAGTATTAGAGGCTTCATAGATAGATAGACAATACTAGTTCATGAGTCTTTTCATTTCCTTTGCTTAATGTTGAAACTTGAGTTTCCCTCGTGACCAGTTTGAATATTTTTAAATGTTTTAAGTTAAAAAGTTTGAGACTTTTGAGTTAAAGCTTTCTTTTAAAGTTCTTTTACTATTGAGTAAGTCTTCCGCTGAGAGTTGAGCCAGGCAAAGGGTTCGGTTGGGGACAACAATGGTTCTCGAGTGTTGGCCACGTCCAGGGTGTAGGCTCGGGGAGTGACAATAAATCATAAACATGGTCAATGCATCTTAAAATTGTAACGAAAGCTTCATAAAACCTTTGAAGTAATTTTAGTTCATTTTGTGGGATATTAACTTTAACCGATAATAAACCATGTGAGCTATAGCATGGAATCCGATGTAACTACCATATCGGTAAGGGAGAGTCTGCTTGCTAGCATAGAACTATGTATCATGATTCATATGCTATTTGTGGATCCACTAGCTAGATCATTTAAGAAAATCCTATGGGGGCACGTAGTTTGGAATTAGAGGTTGCTACTATAGACTATCCTATTTAAGTCTCGAACTCAAAGTTCTCTCAGTGCTAAGTTAATTTTCAATGAAATAGTCATTTTCATAAACATAAAACATACATGGAAAAGCACAATTTAGTTACTAATACAATCTTAAATCATCATAGAAGAGCTCCTTAAATCATGAATCATGCATGTGTGAGAAAACCTTTCACCAAATCATGATTCTTTATATGTGAGGAAACCTTTCACAATTTCATTGATGCTTATCACAAAAGAAACCTTTATCATTCATAAGTTCATAGTTTTCTTCATAAACTGATATCTTCATAAATTCATATTCATAATAATGAATAATGCATGGGTCTATAAGAAATCGATTGGAAATGTGTAATTGAATCAGATCATTCATAATAAGATCAAAATCAAACAATTGAATCATAACAATTAAGAACCATGGAGAATTGGATGAAAACCTAATCAATCTTGATGAAATAGAATTGGAGAATTGAAGTCTCTTGGGACTCAATGGGTGAATGGAACCCATTGATGAGTTCCCACATACCTCGATGATCTAAGCCCAAAAGCAATAGGGAAAATAGGAGACTTAAAGCTTCAACCCTAGATTTCTCCTTTGAAGCTTGAGAGAATTTGGAGGTGATGAACTTGGATGAGATTTGACAATATGAGAGAATGAAAGGGTTTTGAGTAGATTTAGGAATAAACGGGTAGTTATAGGATTTAAAATTAGGGTCAAAACGACATAGTATAGACATTAAATGCATAGAAAAAGCCTAGCACTCGTAGGTCAAACTTCAGAAACATAGAATTTCAAAAACCCAACTCCAGGCCTACGATTTCCTTCCTACTGTCAGTAGGTAGGACTCTTAGAACCTGCTTCAATGAATTTTTCTGCATTTTCCTTTCCAACTTGACTTTTCAATTTCCTTAGGTGTTACAAGCCTAGCATAGAATTTTTATGTTACCACCCAAGAAGTTTTTTTGACCCAATTCATTTACCATCAAACTACCCATAATGACCAGAAGAGATAGTTACAATACTATATGCTTAATGTGTAATTTATGTATAGATATGTCATATGTATCTGTTTTAGTGTATATCTCATGCATAATTATTATATACTTCATGTATAGCTGAGCTATATACAATTTTTGAGTGTATCATATTGTATAGTCAATGTATAAGTCATGTATAATATTGTATAGCCTATGTATAATACTATATAAATTGTGTATACTTTCTGGTATATGATTATGTGCTTTGTATTTTGTTATTTTCAGCACCTTAATATGATGTACTATTACTTGAGTAAGAAGAGAAAATATGGTCTTAATGTTAATGTGAAGTTCACCACAACTAATTTTGTATTTCACAATGAGTTGATTAATTTGCATACAAAATTTGTCCAAAATAAGAAAGATAAAACTGTACTTTCAAGGATCATATGGTAGCTGAGTACATTCTTGACTTTGTTATGAATGTCAATGTTCCTTGGTAAACAATCGATGATGTGTTAAGTCAATTCATATCAAGAGTTGCTAGCATTAGGTGTCTTCACTATTAAAGATATATGTATTTATGTGTATGATCTGAAGCTTGCAGTTTTGAATGATAAATTTGTTCGTGAAGTCGTAGTAGCATAGGCTGATCTTATACCAATTTATCTAGAGATAATAGATTTCTATTAAAAAAGAAAGGTATTTATTAGTTTAGTGATGCATTTTTGGAAAGGACTTAGTTGCACCTGTGAAGATCAAGCTTGTTGATGAACTGCCACAATAACAAATTGTGTATAATTTTTTATTTTTTGTGTGTTTCTCTATTAATACTTGATTTTTTTCTTTTTTATCTTGATACCTGTTGGAATTGTGGTGTATTTGTAGCAGCCTTTCCTAAATATTTTATAATGGAGAAAATATTTTAAAAGTCAGAAGAAACGTTTGATATCCAACTAATTCGTTCAAAATATGCAATTTTATTGTGGGAGTATGCAAAGATCCAAAAAGAGTTAGGCAGTGCAGTTAGTGATTCAGAAACAGGCTGAATTTATGATCGAAGGGGTAAAAAGAAGAAAATGATAGTAAGGCCAAAAAACGGAAGAAAAAGTAGAAAGTGTTGACTGTTAAAAGTGTAGTTTTTGGGCATTTTTAATGACTGATATATAAAACTATATATAATTAGTGAGTTCTGTCTAAGAGATTTTTTATTTTTTTACTACAAATTCTAACTAAAGGTTTCATTGTTCTTTGTTTGATGAGGATACTATCAGTTATCTTGTTTTTGCTTCTTTGTGACCTCTAGAATTATTTGTGTTTTTAAATTTTTCTTATTTTTCAAGTTAATTAGTGATGTGATGATTCAGTTTAGCAGGTTTTTATATCTTTTTAAACATTTTTTGTTGCAAAGAATATAAATGTGATGTAGACATGGTACATATACATATTTATACAAGAAATATATATTCATATAAAACATATTTTCATATCATATACATCAACTATACATTTCAGTCTACATTATTTATATATAGCATTAAATGTTATTCAATAGTACATTTTGTACCATCAAGTATAAACTGAATATAGACGAAATTAAATTATTTATTCACCATCTAAATCAACAGTCATATTAAGTAACAATAATTTTTAAAAAAAAATCAAATCAATATGTATAGTATATAGACAAACTGTGCGACATGTGTTTGGTCATACAGTATCAACAATTTTACCAAATAAAACAATTTATAACTCAAAACAAATTTAACAATTTTAATCTAGAACATTCTTGCACAATCTCTTGTTATGCCATTGTTGTCCACATAATTCATATGAAGTCTTTGCCCGCTTTTTCTTTATTTCTATACACCCTTTTATCCTCTTTTTTTTCTTGGTCTTCCTACACTTTTTTCTCCTCTGATGGTAACACAATTTTTGTAAGACCTCTTTAGGAATATCCCATGTACTCTCATCTGCAAGAGGCTTAGCAGGGACTTCATATATTTTAAGCATATATTCTTTTGTGTAGTAAAAGGAGCAATACTCGTCTCCAACACATACTTCTTCAAAACTGTACAAACATGTGGACATGGTAATTCATCAATTTGATACTTCTTGCAAGTATATGTTCCTCCTTTCAAGCACACAATATATTGATTGACCTTGTAAATCACAATGCATAAGTATTCACTCAAAGGCATTACCTAAATATTTTCAAAAACACAATCAATTACCTATCTGTATAACACTTATACATTCATTATATAATAGGCATTAAAACTATAATAAGAAACTGTTTTACCCTCATTTATGTCGATGCTTGCCTATTCTCCAATAGAATTGTATTGTATTTATTAAAAAAAATTGTGGTTGTGTTTGTTGTGATTTTCTTATTTGAGTAATTCTATTTTAGACTATTGTTGTCATGAACTCTAACAAACAAAGCATCGTTAAATCTGTTGCATCTTTATTTCTAGAATTAATAGGCGCGACTATATTGAAAGTCATAATCAAGCCTCAGTTGACTCTCGTGTGCACTCTTGACCATCTGTCATATTCAATTTTCATCAAGTACCTTGACAGTATAGAGCTAATATTATTGACCTCTATCATTAGATAATCAAATTGTCGAGTCATATAATTATTAGCCATATCAAAAAATATTTCTTTAATCTCGACTCTTCTTGAAATTCTTTTTGATATTGTTCCACAAATGGTAGATGCACACACAATGTGAAGATGTTGGATAAACAATCAAAATTATGGTATTAATGTTGTAATGCCTATCAGATACTATGCACATCTCTTCAAACCCAATAAATATCTTTGATTTGTTGAAAGAATCACTCTTATGATGCATCATTTTTTGAATCAACCATAGCATAGGCAAGAGACAAAATATAACCTGCAAGTAATGAAATCAAGAAAGTCATTTTAGCCTATACACATATAGTTGAATATGCAAACACTAAGAATTTCTATACACTCTTATACACCAAGTAGAATCTGAAAATTCAGCCTATAAACTCATATATTTGTACAAACCTTGACATTTCCTATACACTCTTAAATATCAAGTGGAATCTAGAAATTCAGCATATACACATAAACTTGACTATACAAACATTATACATTTCATATACACTTTTATACACCAACTATGCAGTTAATATTCAAACTTGAATCTGAAAATTCAGCATATACACACATATACTTGACTATACAAAAACTATAGAGTTTCTATATAATTTTATACACCAAGTAGAATTTAAAAATTCAGCATGTACACACATGTTGTTGACTATGCAAAAACTATACAGCTCCTATACACTCTTATACATCAAGTAGATAGTTAATATTCAAACTTGAATATAAAAATTCACCGTATACACATATATACATGACTTTACAAGTATGATCCCTCTATTTGCTACCTTCAGAAAACTTTCAATTATGACCATTATAGGTATGCAATACTTTCATCCATTGATTGAGGCATAAAGTGCAATATAGCAACAGAAGAAGCATCCCGATTTCTCGAGTCATGATGACACCTACTGTACCCCACCAGTAGGTAAGTCAACCCGCAACCCAGAACATCAAGTAATGAGCGTAAGGGCAGAAACTAGAGAAAACAATAATCTAAACAAGGACAACAAGGCGGAAATAAACCAAAATAAATATATACAGAAATCCCTCCCACAACCTGGAAGTCACTAGTACAGAGTTGTCTAATAAAGAGTACAGTCTCAAAAGTGGACCACAACAGAGCGTGTCTCAAAAACAACAAGACTAGCTAAAACAAAAGAAGGAGACAGAACAAACCCAAAACGCCAAGTGTTCACCCTCGTCTCCGAGTCACAGCTGCAAAAGAAGGTTGGAACTAATCACCGCTGGTAACTGGTACTGGGACCTACATCACGAAATAGATGCAGAGTGTAGCATGAGTACCAAAACAGCAGGTACTCAGTAGGCATCAAAGGTCGACTGAGCAAAAAGGGTAAAAACAATAAGAAAGGATAGAATCTAGACAAAGAGAGGTCAAAGCGGATATGAAAAGAAAGCACATGAGCATACTAGAAATAAACTAAGTACAACTAAACTAAACCTAACTGGATCCCATAAGCCCATAAGGTACACTCGTGCGCAAGTTTAAATAAAACCTGAACGAACCCCCATATCCCCGACAGGTAGACAGAATAGCTAAGTCTATTGAGAAAGATGAAAACGGGGCTCCCAGCCCAAAGTAACCAAGATAACCCATCAGACTCCACCCAGCCAGCAATGCACTCCCAGCCCAGCTAGACAGAGTGACCCCAAGGGGGACCCAACCATACAGTCCACTCCCAGCCCAGCTAGAAAGAGGGATTCGGGGGTGAGGTAGATATCGTGAGTTGTCCTACCATGCAGTCAACTCCCAGCCTAGCTAGAAAGTCCCCGACAGGTACACAGAATAGCTAAGTCTATTGAGAAAGATGAAAACTGGGCTCCCAGCCCAAAGTAACCAAGATAACCCATCAGACTCCACCCAGCCAGCA
>NW_006239159.1:666034-711657 GCF_000226075.1 Solanum tuberosum
CCAGCCCAGCTAGAAAGAGTGACCCTAGGGGGCACCCAACCAAACAGTCCACTCCCAGCCCAGCTAGAAAGAGGGATTCGGGGGTGAGGTAGATATCGTGAGTTGTCCTACCATGCAGTCAACTCCCAGCCTAGCTAGAAAGAGCGACCCGAGGACACCCAGCTAACAGCACACTCCTAGCCCAACTAGAAAGAGAGGCCCGAGGGCGATCGCCTAAATCACCGAGTCTACCCAGCCAGCGATACACTCCCAGCCCAGCAAGAAAGAACGACCCCGGGGGTGATGGTATCTCCAATAGGATCCAATCCAACAACAACCATCGTGGAACACCGTCCACTCCAAGAAATCACAGAAAAGGCTCCAAGCCTATACTATCTCAATCCCACGCCCCTAGTGATGCACCGAACCTTCGAGAACGCGTTGGAACCGCCAAATTGAAGGAGAAGCTACAGAAGTGCAGCAAGTAGCGATAACGCCTAATCTAAGGCTCAAACTATTAGACTCAAGTCTGCTACTCTGATCTACAAGGAGCTAAGTCATCTTAACGACGTCGGCAGAAAGTCAAGGCTATCCAGCCTAAACGGGTCATAAATCTAAGGCAATGCTAGTCTAACCTAGACTAAGGACATCATGCTTACGGTTAAGGATGAACAAAGCATACAACACATAGCATACAAGCATGCAATAGCATTTAGCACATAAGCATGCAATCTACTAAACCGGTTAACATGGTACTACACCTGAAATATGGCCAATCGATCCTAACATGAGGTATCTAATCAAAGTAAAGTAGGAAACTGGTACCCACCCCTAATTCACTCCAATCGACATGCTTTTACACAATTAAGCTCAAACTAATAGTAAGGAAGTCGTAGCCTACCTTAAGGTCAACCGCGCGCGCTCCAAATCACTTTGCTGAAGCTTTTCCTTCTCGATTGACCTTTGAACACGGTCACTCTATCAAATATAGGATCACAGCGTTAGTACGGTCATTTAGACACCAAAATCACAACAAACAGAGACGGGTCAATTTTGGAGTCAAAACGAGAATCGTGGGACCCACACCGAATTGTCCAGATTTGACTCCGCCAAGAGACCCAAAACAGTACCCCGAACTTGTGTTCCAAAATGGAACACAATTCGAGGCTCAAAACGCAGCAAAACCCAACATGCAAGAAAACCACACTTTAATCAACTTAAAAGAAAACATGCAGCAGTCTAAACTCGGAATTTATGAGAATCGCATGGAGCTCAACACTCCTTGAACACTCCACGACGTAACCACGATAATTCCCAACATGTGGGACTTCAAATCACCCAAAATCGAGCTAAAATGACCAAGATATCACCAATTCAAGAAAGCCAAAAATAAGAACTCGAAAAAGGCTACAACAGTCTGATTTATAACCAAATTTACCTCGAACGACGTGCACCCGACAACACTCTACAGCGAAGCCACAAAAAATATGAAGCTCCCGCATCCATCTTTTGATTATGCAGCCTTGTTATAAATCTTGAATTTATATGCGCAATCATATACAAATATATCGATAGTTTACAATTTGATCCAGCAAGGTTTTTTTTTTTTTTAAGGTCTCTCTTATCAATTTCATTTTCTTTTCTTTTTCTCTCCATTCTTGCATATAAGTCAGCTCAACAAAATAATTTTTTTGAATATCGTTTATGATATCTCTAGGTGTATAGACAGTTTTAGGATTATTAAATTTCTCTATCACCAAACTTACAATAATGGTTGAGTTAGATTGACTTTGTATCATATATAATTCAAGCACATAGTATGAGTGAACTTTATTGAAACTTCGAACTTTGAATAGATTTGACTTGTTTAAGCTTGAAGATATAAACGATCAGTTGCAATTTTTATCAATACATTGAAGGTTATACCTAATAAAAACACAAACAATCAAATAAGCATATACAATCAATATACAAAGGTATACAAAAACAAGTTACATCACCTTGTTGAACTAGATATCTTGACCCTAAATCGAAACTAATTTCAAATAGTGTAGTTCTTCAAAACTTTGACAATCGTTGTCTTATCCTTATAAATCTGTCGTTTTCAACTTTCGAGAGAAAGTAACTATCAATAATGTGATTTACCTTCTCTTACTACTTCACCCACAATCTATGATTTCCCTCAAGCATTTCAATTATATCTACATTGTATACTTTTTGTATACTACCTCTATTTTCTATAGAGATACTAGCAATTATAGTCAAGTTGTTGAAGTCCTTCATAAAAATTTCTTTTAGCATGACACAGTGCATAGAAAGATATATTTTTTTAAAATTGTTTCAATTTTATATAAATCATAACACTCATGTTATTATGTATTAATATAGTCAGTACGAACATATTTGATCTCCATGAAATATATTATGGAATCGACGTCAATTTGTGTGGAAACAATGATAGTTAGATCTTCAAAATCATAATCGAAATTGACATAATAGCATTAACAACGTAATTGACGTATTTATTATTATTCTCCCACATGATGTTGTGTTGATTCAGAATGGTGAAATAATCCATTAAAATTGATGAATTAATAAAAAATTGATGAAACAAAACAGAAATTGAATGAATCACCGACAAAATCAAAGAACTGACAATGAAACACCGACGAAATTGATGTTTTCGGTGAAATTGAGCTTTTCTCAGTGAAGTTTGAGAGAAGATCATCGTTTGAGCGACGATACATAGAAAAATCAGATTTTTTTTTTCATTTTTGAACAAGCGAATTTGACTTTTTTTTTGGACTTTATAGTATCTCTAATTTTGAGCTATATTTTATGTAAATGAAAAGTTGACTATATTTTTTATAAACAAACTAGTTTATTGTATATTTATGAAATCCCTTTTTGTTTTGCTTCTTTGCCTAATTGGGCCTAGCCTTGGACCAATATCTTGTAAATATGGGTGTTGTTTAATAAATAACTCAATGCCATCTTTAGATTAACATATATTATATATTTTAATTGATTTTCTAATATTTATTTTTAAAAATACAGTATCAAATAGAATACAAATATCAATTTTTTTAAAAATGGATACCAAATGTCGTAATATTAAAAAAAAAAATCATTTGAATATGATTAGCCCGGCGACGTGACACACCCACAAGCAAGAAACTATTTTTTACTTATGCAATGACAAAACTACTCTTCCCCTTGCACGATAATCGTCGCACTCAAGCGTCACTTCCATTTCATTCCTTCAACACCTACTACGACTCCACAAACGCCGTGCATGTTGCCAACAACCGCCAACATAAATAAAACCATCACCTATTCTTCTTCTCCAACTACTCTCTTCTACCGCTTCATCTCCCTGCTCCTGCCACCACCTTCCGTACCTTTCCTTCCCAATCTACAACCAAAATTTGTCGTTCTCAACAACTGACTTCAAAACCACAAAATTTGGTAAATTGCTGACTTCGAAATCATAAAATTTGGTAAATTCCCTAAAAATCACAATGCATGCGAAGGAAAAGTAAACACCGCTTTGGCAATGCCGCCCTTTGAAACTCTTACTATTCCATTTGCCCCTTTCATTTTCTCCCTTCATTAGTATTTTTTGTTGCTTCTTACAACACTCATCTATCTCTCCCTTCCCTAAATTATTATTCAGTGATTAATGATGCTGAAATACGCGAATGCACATGTTGAACTGGAATTATTGAAGATTCTAGGATTTGTAACTGTGCACATAGAAATAAGAAAGATTTTTCACTAATTCTTGCAGTTGATATTTGTTACTCAACACAAACTACGTGATTCGCAAATAGTACATGAAATTTCTGAGTTGCTAGAATTTGAAATTGTGGACACAGAAATAGCAAACAATAACCTTGAATGCGGACACATTTTGTCTACCTTGTATTCCCCATTCATTGTCTCCTCTACCTGAATCTGTTAATTACTTTGAACTCCGGTCATAGCTTTACAAATTCAAATAGTCTGAGGGAGAATCATCTTCATACTTGGCAAAGGACGCACATTCTATCACATCTATATTTTGCAATTCTCTTTTTATTTTGCCGGATGAAAACTTTACGTCTTTAATTGTCAAAAAAATTATCTTCACATTGGGTATGATGCTTAGTATGAGATTGATGAAATGGTTTAAAGAGGTTTTAATGATCGAGTATTTCAACATTTGCAATTTCATCCATGCATTTTAACCTTTATCTTACTCTATATATAAATTCACAATGGAAGAGCAAAATTTTTTTACTGGACAATGTTATGAGTTATCTTAAATATTATAGTTGAAAATAATTTAATTAGTCAAGATTGACTTTATAAAAATAAAAATTAGCACAATAATCTATTTTGCTCTTGTGCCCCCACGCAAAAGCAAAAGCACAAGTAAATTTGCTAGTTTTAAGAATAATAGGAAAGAAATAAATGGAGTGAGAATAAAAGATTGCATAAAAACAAGGTTACGTAATATTCTCTCTAGAACAAACGAGAAAAGGGAGGAAAGAAGAAGAAGAAAAGAAGAAAATATAGCTAATTCATAGTTGCTTTTAGCTTGGAAGAATTGTAAAAGCTTCCATGGGTAAGGAGGACTGTTGCTCAACGCAACTCATAGATGCTAATGGAGAATTCAACTTCAAAGGTCTCCAGAATTTCGTTAAGTCTGTCAAACTTCACCGTTGTGGTCTATCTTATGCTGTTGTTGCTATTATGGGACCGCAAAGTAGTGGTATGCTTTATTTCTTCGAAATTCTTTCATTTGCTTATACATTTTGATGAACTTGAAACTAGAAGGACATGTTATAGTATCAATTTTGCTTCTCTCATAAAACCCCATTGCATGCTCTTTTATCCTCCATTGTTATTGTTATGCACTGCTTCTAATTTTTTTGATAAACTGGAAAAAGGGGATGTTTTAATTTAAATTTGGTGTTATTTTGGCTGTGAAGGTCCCTTTTTGAAATATGATTTGAAAAAAGTTGGCCTCTATGTGGATCTTTTCTATTCATTCTGCTTGCAAATTTTAGACGGAGATGTTTTTATCAATTTCAGCATTTATTTTGTTTTGATGGCTCTTCTTGCTATCGAGATGAAACCTCCACCACCTTTGAAATATGGTCTACACCTCAATTCAAGATTAAAGTTGGTGTCTAATCTTCTCTTAACTGTTCTGCTCTATGCAGGCATAATTCATTGTGATACTACTTTGCTTGTACTACTGTTTAATGAGAATTTAATGGATAAGCCTCGTGGGTACCTCTATATACTTGAAATTTTTGCTATGTTACTGTCATTCGGCTTTTCTTCAAGTATTTACTAGCTTTGTCGCTTTTCTTCTGAATTTGCTTTTTGTTTTTTCTGTTTTGTCATTTCATTGTGATATTTTTTCTTTTCTATTTTGTTTGTAAGTAAAATTTTGTTCATGATTAGTTTTAATAGTGCTAATCCTAAATGCATTTTTGTCTGCAGGGAAAAGTACCTTGTTAAATCATTTATTCTATACCAATTTCAGGGAGATGGATGCTTTTAGAGGAAGGTGAGGCTCCCTCACTCTCTCTTTGGCGCTTTGTGCATACATTAACTTGAACATCAAAATACCTCTTCTAAATAAGGAAATATAGTAAAATTCAACTTTTTCATATTCTAAAATAAATGTATTTCAAAATTCATTTCAGAAATCAAACAACCAAGGGAATTTGGATTGCAAATGCTGTCGGCATTGAGCCATTGACCATTGTCATGGATTTGGAGGGTACTGATGGAAGAGAGAGGGGTGAGGTAATAAGCATTTTGTTATCTTTTTAAAGCATGTTACAATAACCTGATGCAATGTTTTGAATCATAAAATGCCACAAACCATATTGTATCAACACTATAACTTTAGGTCACTTGGTACAATCTTGTGCTGCTGTGCATATCCTTGTAAACAAAAGTAACGGCATATCCTAAACGTGTCAAACTGAAACAAGTTGCACTATGTTGTTGAACAAAGTAAATTGAAAGAATATTCTCAGACAATACATATACACTTGCATTAAACCAATTGATACAGAGCTAATTTATTTCCTCGTCACCACTGCTAGGCAGTCAACACACTCACACTCAACTTCAGCTGTCTAAGTCCTTAGACTGTTTTCTTAGGTATCATAGTATAGTAACAACACAGTAGCGTACAGGAACAAGTCCCAACCTTTATTAATATCAAAGATAAACAAAGGACTAGGCTTCACGAATTTACTAAGGCATAGAACACACTCTACTGCCTTCGTCAAATTTCTGCCCAGAATTTAAAACTTCTGCACATAGGCAGTTACAAGCGGTTACAACTGCTCATTTGCTTGGCACATGGATTAATAGAAATCCTATTATGAAATTAACTAAGTATACTATAATATTCTAACAACTATACGACATTCAAATTTCAAATAAAGCAACCCACGGGCCTTGCACATGGCCTTCATTTGCCTTGACCACACTTAGGTTTTTTCAACCTTCTTTCATACTTAGTTTTATTTCTTGTTTCTGCCAGCGTCGTGCTCACATTGAACAACCTTATCTTGCCATCGTCAATTCATATCACAACTTTGTCTTGTAAAGCCAACACACTACCTTGCCGATGCCCATTGCTTGCAGGCAGGCCCATCAGGTGCCATGCACATGTCCTTTTCATTGTGCCCAAGTTTGCTTAGCCAACATTCTAGAATCATTGTTCATTGCTGCCCACTAACACTCAATCGCCACAACTAGATTGTTTCATCACGCACATGCCAAGGGAAAGACTGTAGCAGATGCGGTTTGGGAGAAGAGTAAAGACTTATAGCAGTTTGATGACCAAATCGAGGAGACAAGGACTACCTCAAACAGTCTTGATGAGGGCATCGACTTCAACTGGTGGGGGTGGTTTGTTAGACCCTCGGTCTAAGTAAGCAACGTTGACATGTGCTTGATGAAACAATGTAGTTGTGGCGACTAAGTGTTAGTAGGCAGAAATGAACAAGGATGCTGAAGTATTGGCTAAGCAGACTTGGGCACGATGGCAAGGACAGGCGCATGACACCTGATGGCATGCGTGCAAGAAGTGGCATCGGCAAGGCAAGGCTATGAGATGACTTGATGATGGCAAGACAAGGCTATTCAATGTGAGCACGAAGCTAACATAAACAAGAAATAAAACTAAGTATGAAGAAAGGTTGAAATATTCTAAGCGTGGGCAAGACAAATTCGGCTAAGGAAAATGAAGTGGATTTCTTTATTTGAAAATCGAATGTTGTATAGCTGTTAGAATATTACTGATTTACTTAGTTAATTTCAGAAAGGATTTCTGTTAAGCCATGTGACAAGCACATGGGCAGTTGTAACTCTGCCTATGTGCAGAAGTTTCAAATTTTAGGCAAAAAATTGACCAAGGCTGTAGAGTGTGTTCTATGCCTTAGTAAATTCATGAAGCCTAGTCCTTTGTTTATCTTTGATTTTAATAAAGGATGGGACTTGTTCCTGCTGGTTTCTGTGTTGTTACTCTTACTATGTCACCTAAGGACTTAGACGAATTCATGAGTGTGTGTGTGAGGTTGAAGTTGGGTGTGAGTGTGTTGACCACCGCCTAGCAGTGGTGACAAAGCCATCATTTCACTTGTCTTGCCTCTTTTCTCCCCAACTCGGAGGACGATGGTCTTTCACTTGTTGCAATTTATGTTGTTCTCTCACTTAACTTCATTTGGGTAGATTGTGATCTCTTCTTATTTGGTAAGAGTATCCTTACCTTTTTCTACTTGAAGTGAGATTTGTGTACATCATTGGGAGGTATTTTTTCTTTATGTTTGGTTAACGCCGGGTATACGTTAATTAGTTTCAAAGAAATATTTTGCCATTAAGACATTCTTGGACTCTTCAAATATGTTAACAAGGCATCATGGGCCATGATGTTCCATATCTACAAAAAATGCTCAAATGCCAGCCAAGTTATACTTGTTTTCTGCGCTAAAATTTTATATCGTTTATGGAGATGGAGTTCTGTTAGCCTTCTCATGAAGTTTTGCTCCCCTTCACAAAGATTTCAAACTGTACAAGTAATTGTCTAGCTACTATGAGAAAATAAGACAAGAGGGAACAGAGAGAAACACAACTTGGTTATGTGCTGAAGCTATTAATTTATTGCAATTGGCGAACACTGAAATTACAATAGTTTTGGTTCCCACCTCAAGTTGGTATATACTATTTGTATTTAATATTAAATACAATTCAATAGCAACTTTTTATGACCTTTATTTTTGCCCACATTTCTCAAAAGGAGGCCAGAGCTCCAGTTCCAAATTACTAGATTGACGCCGGGGAAGCGCCTACTATATGCTTGAAACATTTTTTTTGGACACACAAAAGTCCGAATGATTTGAGATGATATAGGCTCTAATATCGATTATTTGGAACCAAAACACTTCAAGATGAAAACCATCATCTTTCTCAAGATCTACCATGTCAAGTCATGAAGAACGTAAAACCTGATGCGGAAGCATATTTGAATCCATGAGAACGACTGAAATCCATGTGTCTTGCGGTTGTTGGGTCTTCCAAACCTAGACATTGTTCATATATTTTTGACGACGGAAAATTATAAAAGAAACTCTACATCTTGTTTGAGGACCATGACACTTTATATATATATAACTTCACCAATATCCAAATTTAAATTCTCCAAAAAGAACATATCAATTCTCAAACTAAAAATAAACAGTCGTGGGCATGAAGACATGATCCGTGAACTTAAAGGGCAGCGAGGATTCAATTAATGAATATACCGAAACAACAATCTCGAACTGAAATAGTTCATTAACAGTTCTAACGTATTTACAAAAAGTTATGACAAGTTGTGTCTTGCAGTTGTTGGTCTTCCAAACCTAGACGTAAGTTGTTCATATATTTTTTACGACGGGAAATCATAAAAGAAACTCTACATCTGGTTTGTGGACCATAACACTTTATATATATAACTTTATATATCCAAATTTAAATTCTCCCAAAAGAACATATTAATTCGATTAATGAAGATACCGAAATAGCCATCTCGAATTGAAATAGTTCACTAACAGTTTTAATGTATTTACAAAAAGTAATGACAAGTTGCACTCAAATCTCTTTAACCAAAAATTAGCAACCAGAATACTAAATTGAGTACAAAATCTTAATCATGCGGAACATTAGAATAATAATAATAAAAAAATTGTGCCCCTTTCTGTTAGCTGTTTACATAGAGGAGGAAACAGCCACCCCACATCTCAATACCGAAACTATAGCGAAACAAACCCCTCTTTTTACCTATATTTTTTAATTGTCAAAGACATACTGAGGACATTGTAGTACGGGGTACAACGCTGGCTAGTAAAGAACTCCCATGTTCAAAAGATCATGTTGTAGAAATGAGGATGTTGAGACGGATGTGTGGCATGCAAGGAGCGATAAAATTAGAAATGACCTTATCCAGGATAAGGTAGAGGTAGGAGTGACCTCCATGGTGGACAAGATGAGAGAAGCAAGATGTGTTGGTTTGGACATGTGAAGTGGAGATGTGCAAATGTCCCAGTGAGGAGGTGTGAGAGGTTTGATGTAGTAGGCATGGGAAGAGATAGAGCCGTAGAGGTAGGTTGAAAAAGCATTGGGACGAGGTGATTAAATAGGACATGACGCGACTTCAGATTATTGAGGACATAATCTTAGATAAGAGGGTGTAGAGGTCGTGTATCAGGGTCGAGTGTTAGTAGGTAGTGGAGTGTTGCCTTGCTTGTTCTCGTTATACTAGCCGTATTCATGTAGTTCTACTTTTCAATATCTATTATCATGTTTACTGGGTTTCGGCCACTACACTATTTTGTTGTTGTTCGTATTCTTTCTTTTAGTCTTTATAATTCTTCTCTTATTAGTTGTTATATTTCATCACTATTTTCTTCTTCTTTATACCTGAATTGCACATTTGAGCCGAGGGTCTTCAGGAAACCGCCTCTCTACCTCCACGAGGTAGTGGAGAGGTCTACCTACACTCTACCATCCCCAGCCCCCACTTGTGGAATTTCTGGGTATGTTGTTGTTGTCAAATGACAAATAGATTTACTATAGAATTAATTTTAATATCAAACACAATGATATTAACCTTTTATGACCTTTATTTCTGCCCACATATCTCAAAAGGAGGTCAGAGCTCCGATTCCAAATTACAAGATTGACGGCAGAGAAGCGCCTACTATATGCTTGAAACTTTTTTTTAACGCACAAAAGTCTGTATGAGTAGAATAGTATAGGCTCTGATACCAATTATTTGGAACCAAAACACTTTAAGATGAAAACCATCATCTTTCCCAAGATCTTCCATGTCAAATCATCAAGAACATAAAATTAGATGCGGAAGCATACTTGAATCCATGAGAATGGCTAAAATCCTTGTGTCTTGCGGTTGTTGGTCTTCCAAACATAGACGTAAGTTGTTCATATTTTTTTGACAACGGGAAATCATAAAAGAAATTCTACATCTGGTTTAAGGACCGTAACGCTATATTATAATGACACAAGTTTTGTATTTAAACTAGAAATAATAACCTGGTAGCTACACATAAGATGCCATACTTCAGGAGGTGTCTTATAAACCCATTTAACTTTAACACCTTAGCAGATCACTTTTAGTTTTGGTCAACCTTTTTAAAGAAGCAACCCAGGTACAATTATTCTTCTAACAATGTCCTCATGGTGGACTAGTTAAGTTGGACAGCTATGCTGATTATGGAATAGTAGAATGAGCTCTATCAGACATGCTAGAACATTCAGGGATCTGAAACTTCAAGTTCTTAGGGAGCAAAATAAAACCCAAGCAGAAGAAGATAATCATGATGTTGGAAATTCGTTGAGGAGTGTGTCACAAGTTTCTGGTGATCAATATCACTGATGAAGTTTTATGGTTCTAGACTCTCTAGTGTACTATACATTATGTTTCCTCTGCTATTTATGTCTTATCCCCCTCAAAGTAGATACCTTTCGCTGCCCATGCTGTTAAATAGGTAAAAGACCAAAGATCTCTCTAGAAATATTTTGCAGTCCATAAATGAAATTAATATTTGTATGGTGCTTGTCATTTATATTTTCCGCTCTCTCGGATGAAGTTAGTATATTTCTATGTTGCCCATCCCAATTCATGTACATGGATTAGCAATGAAGCTTCCTTTCTATAGAGGGTGTAATTATTACATTTACAAATGGTAATGCTTAATTAAGCTTAGCTTACTACCGCACATCCATCACCTTTTGAAACTTATGTGCTTGCAGATTGTTGTTTTCCCATCAGAATTAAGTCAATTAATTTACTGTACTCTACATTATCTTACTGTGGTGGAAATTCTTGGTTGCAGGACGATACAACATTTGAGAAACAAAGTGCCTTGTTTGCTTTGGCTGTTGCAGATGTTGTGCTAATAAACATGTGAGTTTGTTTGTAGCATGATGTTTGGTGACTGAGAAAAATGAAGTTAACTTGCTCATCTAACCCTTATAATAGATCACTGAATTTTTCAGTTTCTTTAGTTTGAATATAACATCCTTGACTATCTTTTTTGATCTCTTTGACATGGCTTCTAGATTTATCTTAGAACATATGGTTGATACCTTGATAGAACTGCATCTGGTAGTCTTTTTGCCTCCCGAGAAACTGATAATGCACTTATCTTGAACAACTTGTTTATATTCAGAATAGGTGGCAGCTTTGAAGACATGATTGGCTTCTTGGACCTGAGTGCATTGTTAGAGGGTCTTTTATTGCTTAACTTCTAGTTACCTGCCGTCTGTAAGTGGCAGCATAGGAAATTAACTTCACTCCTAATCGTGCTATTGTTGAAGTCCTTTTTCATATTCATGAGAATTCCCCTAAAAAGAACATTTTTTACTGGTTTTGGGTATGCGTTCCTCTTTAATTTTGCATGTACCATTGGTTAAGATCACCTTAAATGGAATTGTTGTTTGACTGGGATATTCCTCCTATGTGTTCAGGTGGTGCCATGATATTGGTAGGGAGCAGGCTGCCAATAAACCTCTTCTCAAAACAGTATTTCAGGTAAACTCTAGTTTATTTGGCTCCTTGCAAGTGATTGATTCTTCAATTGTCTGAATATTTTCTTGTTTGCTAGGTCATGATGCGTTTGTTTAGTCCCCGCAAGACTACCCTTCTTTTTGTTATACGTGATAAAACAAAGGTCTGTTATATCTTTCTATTCAACATGTTTTTAAGATTCACTAGTTGCCTTACTATTTACATTCCTGAATAGTATTGGCCACCGATTTTTTTCAAATTTCCTTGCACTTGCAGACTCCACTAGAATATCTGGAGCCTATTCTGAGGGAGGATATCCAGACGGTAAATGAATTTTCTGTCGCTTTGAAGTGGTTGTTGTTCTTACTGAATTTGTCTATTCCTCTCTACTGCTATGAAAAATAATCTGGCAAAAGAATGAAATATTTTGTGTTCAGTCTTATTAGGAGTAACTAATTTTGCAGATATGGGATGCAGTTCAAAAGCCACAAGCACACAAGGACACCCAACTCAGTGAATTTTTCAATGTGAGGGTTTTTTCTGTATTCTTATGTTATCAGTACAGCTGTCTATATTTAAGTTTCCTTATTTATCTCTCTGATGTGAAGGTAGAAGTCACTGCTCTACCCAGTTATGAGGAGAAGGAAGAGCAGTTTAAAGATCAGGTAAGTCTTTTTTAGCTGCATAATATCTGCTAGTACCAGATTGTTGTCATTTTGTGAATCTGATTACCTATCCTAAGTGATTTTTACATGTCTTGGCTTTGTATGTTGTTCATTCAGGTTGCTCAACTTAGGCAGCTTTTTTCCCACTCCATCTCTCCAGGAGGCTTGGCTGGCGATAGGCGGGGTGTTGTTCCAGCCTCTGGTTTTTCTTACAGTGTACAGCAAATATGGAAAGTCATCAAAGAAAACAAGGATCTCGACTTGCCTGCTCACAAGGTGAAGCATGCCGATTGCCGGGTAATGAGTTGACAGCTTATTTACTCAAGATATAATGATCAAACTATTTGCCTTTTGTAGGTCATGGTGGCCACTGTGCGTTGTGAAGAAATTGCAAATGAGAAGTTCAGTAGTTTGATGATAAATGAGGTCTAGCAACTGCTCTCTACTTTCTTGTTTGGAACATAAATATACAGTGCTCAAACGTTACTCCAATATAGGACTGGCTAGCTCTTGAGCATGAAGTGCAAGAGGATGCAGTTCGAAATTTTGGAAGACGACTAAGCTCCATCTTAGATAACTTTCTGTCAGAGTAAGTGGCTGCGTTTTAACTATATTAGTTGGACCACTAATGCTATCCCAAAGGAGAGGATTGGTAGTATTGTAATTTTGTAGCGACTCCATTCATTTGTTCAAAGACGAGTTCTCAGAGGGGTTTGAAGAGTTTGTCCAATTTGGACCGTCTTATTTTTTACCCTTTTTACCGCTCAAAAATAGTTTCAAACTGAAGGTTGGATTAATAGTCCGTTTATTTATAACCTTTTCTCCACCTTCAGAATTGTAAAGCGTAGGCATTTCGCTCGTGTTGCAATTATATGAGAAGGCAACAATCTCCATTTATAGAGAAATTTATATAGAATCCTTAAAAGGAAGAAACTTTTGACGGATTCCAGTGGGGGTGACCGAGGACGTGCTCGTACCCTTCATAGAAGGATATGAAAAAGTACTTATTTATTGGGAACTTTCACTCCTATATATTCAAAATATGCTTCTCTAAGAGCACTATGATCAGCAACTCAAATGGTCTCTATGAAGTCTCTATTGGTCTTATTCTTATAGTGCACCTTATGAGCATGTTTGGATCCGTGAAGCAATTGCTTGGGTGTTCCCCTAACCTAACCCAGGAACAGGCCGGAGGGAAGCACAGCATGGGGACGCATCTTGTCCCTCTTTGAATTTTAAGGAATGATACTTCTTTCCTTTTTCTTGACGTCGAAACTAAACAAGGAAAGAGAAATATTTCAAACTTCCCCTTAACATAGGATAAGCATTTAGATGGGTTACATTGACATAAGGACTTAAATGAACAATTTGCTATGTGCTCCTGTATTTAATATGCATGTCATGCATTTGAACATCCGAACTTGATGTTTTGCAATTCCATAAATAGGAAAGACACTTTGCAAAGCAGGTGGTCGAATTCTTGTCTTGTCCTTTAGAGTGAGCTGTAGCTGATGCTCTGAGTTATCTGTTTTCTCTTTTAACAGATATGATGCGGAATCTGTCTTTTTCGAAGAAAACGTGAGAAGTTCAAAACGTCAACAATTTATATCGAAAGCTTTGCAGGTGAGGCCTATATAACTTTGTGTTGTACTGTTTCATGGACGAATTACCTCATGAATTTGCATGGGATCTGCTTCCGGCTTTTAAGTTTTGCTAGTCATTTGGTAATTTGATCAGTAAATACTGTACGAATCTCTTGCCCAAGATGGACTTACTGTTACCGTTCTGGAGGGAATCATGTTTTTATACTGCATATTTTTAATTTTGCTAGTAACTCATCTGGTTCACTATCTCGGAGACTAGTTTTTTGTTTGTTTGTTCATTTATTTGTATTTTTTTTGGTTTCATCTTTACCCTCTTGACCTCTTCCCAGTGTACTTTTATTAGATTATGTAATTTTTATCTACTCCAGAGGGGTCTTTGTAGATTATATCTTTGCCTACACATTCCTTGCTTTTCGTGCAATTTTTTTTTTCTAGACAATGGATAGAAAGAACATGGTGCTCGACTTGTTTAGCTGAACAAGACTCTAGAACGAATTTTCTTGACCAAGATCTACTATTAGCCCAGGAATTGCAAAATTTAGGAGATTAAGAGTCTCCAATATGTCTTACCTAACACAGGAAGTGGGGAAAGAGTCCACATATTTTAAACATATTTGGCTGCGCAATGGAAGAGAAAGGATAATCCAGGGGTGATTTTTTATTCGTCACCAGGGGTGATTTTTGCCTTAGCCTTAGCTGAATTTCCATTTCTTCAACACTTAGAATATTTTCAGCATCCTTCCAACACTGTAGAATTATTTCAGCTTCTTCCAATGCCATGCCTCATCGTGCAGTCTTGCCTTGTCATCGTCAAGCCAACACCACTGCCTTGCCTTGCCGGTGCCACTATCGCGGGCATTCCAATCAGGTGTCATCAGTCATGTGCCTGTCCTTTCCTGCTGCGCCCAAGGCTGCCTTGCCAACACCTCTAGCACCTTGGAGTTTGCACACTTAGTCGCCACAACCATGTACATCGTTTGCACAGCATGTCACAGCACATATCAAGACCAATGCACAAACCTTTACTATAATTATCTTTGAGACTGAGGGTCTAACAAACTACCTCCACTAGTTGAACTCAACGTCCTCTTCGAGGTTGTTTTGAGGTAGTCATCAATTTGCGTGTCAAACTACCGCAGATCCTTGCTTTTATTCCAAACTGCAGCTTACTTAGCTTTGCCCTTCTATTGCACTAAGAATTGTGTTTTCGTATTCTCTTTACTGTTCCCAACAACCCGGTGATCAAGTATTTCCTCAGTCTTTGCTTCAAACGATGTTGGGGCGAAGGAGGAGCCCTCTTTTACCTGTTTCTGTTCGGATCATCAACATCTTAAAAATACGGTTTCAGATAACTTACATGGAACGTGGGATGAATTTTCAATCTTTCCATCAACTTAAACTTATAAGAAACTTCACCTACCCTTTCAACTAGTTCAAATGGTTCATCATACCTTGGAATCAGCCCTCTAAGTCTCTTCTTGTTCACAATCTGCTTCCAGATTTGGGGAGTGAGATTAAGCAACACTGTCTCTGACATTGAACTCAACTGCACGTCAATGCTGATCAACATACTTCTTCCTATGAAACTGGGCTTTCCTCAAACTGTCTTGTGCCTCAACAAGCATCTCATGCTTGTCTTTTGCATACCAGTAAGCAGCTGGACATATACCATGACTTCTGTGTTGCAACATCAAGGGGCGTCATAGGCTGCATGCCTAGAACAAGTTAGAATGGACTCTTCTTCTTGCCGATGACCTGTGTAGATTATAGCAAAACTGCACTGTATCTAACAAGTCTGCCCAGTTCCGCTGACTTTGTTTCACAAAATGCCTCAAGTATTCTTCCAGCAAGTGCTTGATCCTTTTTGTCTGGCCATCAGTTTTGAGGATGGTTAGCCGTTGAAAATTTCAGGTCTGATCCCATCATGTTGAACAAAGTCATCTAGAACTGACCGGTGAACCGTGCATCCCTATCACTCACAATGTCACTTTGCATACCAAAGAATTTCACCATATGTGTGTAGAAGAAACTAGTAGCAACTTCCGACAAGCAATTAACTGGAGCAGCAATGAAGATAGAATATTTCGAGAACCTTTCTACCACCACCATAATAGATGCATTACTGTCATCTTTAGGAAATCCAGAAATGAACTCCATTGAAACAAATAACCATGGCCTTTTTGGAATAGGAAGAGGCCGCAACAAACCTGCCTCCTTATTTCAGTCTTGTTCATTTGACAAACATGGAAAGTCTTCACATTAGATTCAACATCATCTTCCATTTTCGACCAAAAGTACACACGGGACAGTAAGACTAGCATTTGTTCTTCACCCGGATGATCCGCCCACGGAGTGTCGTGCGCTTCCCTGGCTCAGTGGCTCCTGCATCAAATCTCTACGCAGTTCACCTCCTTACGGTACCACTATTCCCCCGTTAATAATAACGAAGATCGTCCTCGATCTAGTACATTCTAACAGTCCCATCTTGAACTTGACGCACCCATTTTACATAGAGTGAATCATTCACAGCACACAACCTGATTATATCCAATAAATCAGTCTCAAGTATAGATATTGAATATACAGAAGCAAATACTTCTTTCCTACTCAATGCATCAGCAATTTGGTTGTGCTTTCCTAGTTTATGCTCCCACATGAAGTCATTCTGCCAAAAAGTCTTGCTAGTGTGCCTGCTTTGGACTGAGATTCTTTTGTGTCTTGAAAAATGTATTGGCCACATTATCAATCTGTACTACAAAGCAAGTACCCAACAAATATACCCTCCAAGTCTGCAAACAGTGCACTAATTCCACCATTTTTTTTAGTGAGTAGAATCTCTCTGCTCTGCATCATTCCGTTTCCAACTTTCAAAGGTCACCGGATGACCTTCCTGCACTAGCACACACCCCAATAGCTTTGTTGGATGCATCAGTGTGCACTTTCAAATGGTAATTCAAAATAAGGCACTTTAAGTATTAGCTCTAAAGCAATGGCTTCCTTTAAATTCTGAAACGCTGCATCACATCTTTCCGACCAGTCCTACTTAACATCCTTCTTTAACAAGTCCGTTAAGGCCACTGCCTTCTTTGAATATCCAACATTAAATTTCTGATAGTAATTGGCGATCCCCAAGAATGACCACAAACCTTGACACCAGCTGGTGCCTGCCACTCAATAACAGCTTGCACCTTCCAAGGTATGACAGACCATTTGAAGTAGTTGAAAGGTAGGTGAAGTTGCATATAAGTTGAAGTTGCTGGAAAGATTGAAAATTCATCCAACGTTCCATGTAAGTTATCTGAAACCGGTATTTTGAAGATGTTGATGATCCGGACAGAAACAGGTTAAAGAGGACTCCTCCTTCGGTGTCAATGCAGTTTGAAGCAAAAATTGAAGAAATACTTGATCACCAGGTTGTTGGGAACAGTAAGAAGAATATGAAAATAGAATTCTTAGTGCAATGGAAGGGAAAAGCTAAGGAAGATGCAGTTTGGGAGAAAAGCAAGGATCTGTGGCAGTTTGACAAGCAAATCAACCACTACCTCAAAACAGCTTCGACAAGTGGGGTGGCTTGTTAGAAAGTGTAAATAGTTCATTCTCCTGAGTGTCTACTTTTCCCAGCCCTCACTGACCCATTTACATCTGTCCTCTGATCAGAATGTATGTTTTATCTGCCCGCACTTTATCCTTCTATTTCTATGCATAAATGTCTCATTATATAGAAAAATGATACTCCTTACATCTTAATGTAAGTTTCTTCTTCTGTGTGTGCACCGTAGTGAGGTAAGAGTTAAAATTTTATTGCGTTCAAGTGATGATAAATAAGAGGAATAAACTTTCACCATTATTTTACATGCTCATCATGCAAAGCTTTCTGCAGTTGGTCCATCCGGCTTTTGTTTCACAGTTGGGGCATCTACGTGTTAAATCACTTCAAACATTTAAGACTCAGCTGGAACAATTATTACGTAGAGGAGAAGCATTTGCGGCATCTGTTCGTACATGCTCCGAGTCTTGTATTACTGAATTTGACAAGGGATGTTCAGGTACTTCTACATGAGGTTTGAATTGTTAGGTCTTAAAAAACTGTTGAAGTCTCCAATATAGCCAATTTTAACTTTAAAATGCTTTGATTTATGATGATTTTATTAGGTTATTTTAGTTTGTTGAGATATTTTAGGGTTTTTTGAATTATACAGTTTTTTTGTTGTAAGTTTCCTATTTAAAACCCTCTTATATTGAGAGATATTTTTAATCCATACTTTTAACCCTTTTTGCAGCACCATCTTTCAAAAACCAACATATTTTTGTTTTTGTGTTATTCTTGAATATAAATTGAAATGGAAGTTTTTCTCCAAAATATTTTCATTACATGGGAGAAAGGGAAGGTGCAAGGAATGAAATAGTGACAATTGAAACCACACCTATTGTGTGGAGAACTACCACTGATCCCACTAGATTGTAAGGCAGTAAGCGTTGGTAGTAATTGAAATGGAAGTTCATACCCACCATTTCGCTCCCATTAATTTGAGATTTTCTCTTTACCAATTTCAGATGCTGCCATAAGACATGCTAATTGGGATGCTTCAAAAGTTCGTGACAAACTCCGTCGTGATATTGAGGCCCATGTGTCCTCTGTTTGTAATGATAAGTTATCAGAACTGAAGGCCACTTATGAGGTAAGATTCCTAATGTAGAAAATCCACCATTTGTAGTTGGTAAAAATTATGTCCAATGGCATCTTTGTTTTGTTTATCTTGGTTCCTTTTATTTGACAGAAACAAATCACAGCTGCACTTGCTGAACCTGTAGAGTCCCTTTTTGAGGTTGGTGGGAGTGAAACATGGGCCTCAATAAGAAAGCTTCTAAAACGCGAGACTGATGTGGCCATATCATGCTTCTCCCCAGCTCTTTCCGGCTTTGAATTGGACCAGGATGCATTTGACAGAATGATGCAAAATCTGAAGGACTACGCTAGAAGTGTTGTGGAGAAAATAGCAAGAGAAGAAGCTGGAAAAGTTTTGATGCGAATGAAGGATAGGTGGACAATTTCTTTTGTTTTATATTTGATCTTCTGTTGTCTTAACCTTTAAATTACTGACAGCTTGGGCCTTTAGGTTTAATACTGTGTTCAGCCATGATAGCGATTCAATCCCAAGGCTTTGGACAGGGAAGGAGGACATTAAATCAATAACATTGGAGGCCCGCTCTGAGGTATTTGCAAGGATATGATTTTTTTACGGTTCATCTTGAACTGTTTGACTGTGTGTTTGCTGTGCCCAGAACTAGAAGTTTCTTATCATTTCTTTCTTCTATCTGGAGCAGTCTCTGAAGCTTTTGTCTATAGTGGCTGCCATACGGTTGGATGAAAAATCAGACAGAATAGAAAGCATACTTTTCTCTAGACTCTTGGAAGGGAAGATTTCACTTTCTTCTCGGAATAGTGATATTGCAGATTCTTGTGACCCCCTTGCCTCAAGCTCATGGGAAGAGGTCCAATGAACTTACATTAGCAGTTGTATTTGTTTTATGTTCACCAATAAATTGCTCACTACCGGTACAATGTTTATTAGGTTTCACCAGAGAACACATTGCTCACACCAGTGCAGTGTTTATCTTTGTGGAGACAATTCATGGCAGAAACAGAGTATACCGTTAGTCAAGCTATTTCAGCACAGGTAAAAGAAGTATACATTGCTTTTGGCAGTTGTACCCTGACTTTTTTACTGTAAAATTCTTTCCTGGTTTCTTGCTTAGACTGATATATCTGCTCTTGTGTCCCACTGATTCCTTCTTTCAGTACTCATTGACTGGAAAAAAGTACCAGTCCTGTTCTTATCTCAGAGATACTCTGAGTTATTCTTCAATACTAGGCTTTGGATCGTCTGTCCCATACTTTCAGTGTGGTCTAGTGTCCATGCATATTTCAATGACACGCCATGTTGATTGAATCAAATTTATTTTGATTTGACTAGTGCAGCAGTGGTTTCAACTGTCTTAAGCTGTTTTGACCCCTTTTCCCTTTCTTCTAAAATGCTAAAATGTATTATACTCTTTATACTCCCCATTGATAGTTGCTTCCTGCCAAATACAAAGACTAAAAAAGCTAGAGCAGATTCCTAACCTTGCTCTCACTCTTGCTGTTGTCTGCTTTGCTGAAAAAAAGTACCTAATGCTTCAGTGGCGGACCTAGAATTTTCATCGAGGGGGTTCAACATATAAAGAAGGAGATGCACAAAAAAGTCGATAAGCTAAATATTATTAAATAATTTATAATTATATTTAATCATTAATTAATTTTATTAAATAAAGAATTAAAATATATTATTTAATCAAAATAATAAGGCCAATCACAAGAAGGGAGACTGTTATGGAAGTAATGAAACTTTGAATTTAAACTTGTCAGAGGCAATGAAGGGTTTGAAAATTGGGAATTATTTTTAGCTTTTTTAGATTTTGTTTAAAGAAAAAACCTAAAAATAGTGTAGTTTTGTTGGTTATTATAAAAGATGGGGCAACAAAAAAGGGTTGAAAATTTATTAAGCATAGAAGCGCTTTAAATAGCCAACTTGAAAACATAATTTGCATAACAAAAAATTCAAAAAGGCTAAATAATCAAAATAACTAAAACAACCCAATGGAAATTTTAATTTCAAATTCATCCTAAACCTAGGCAACTTATTATGCTAAAAATTACTGGGATAAGTGAAAACAAATCCCAATACTCCTCCTTTGCTTTAGTTGCTGCAATTTAAAAAATGTTCTTCCTCAATTTCTGCTTTGGCAGTTGGTACTCAATTCTTTTGATTATTTTCAAACTTGCAAATTTTCTTCTTCTTCTTTGTCTTCTTTGGTTTTGTGCTTAAAAAACACTCTCAATAATCTTATGCTGTTTGAAATCTCTTTTGAAAGTGTTTTTTCCTGGACAATGATGGGATTTTCTGGACCAAAGGCAATTGATGGCTCAAGGGGGGGTCAATATTTAATTTATACTTGTATTTTTCTCAAAGACAAACCAAATATACCTATATATACAGGGTAATTTTTTGATGAAGCGGGTTCATATGAACCCTCTTGACACTATGTAGGTCTGCCCTACTAATGCTGACAGTCTGGTACAGAATACCACCCATAAGTTCTCACATGATGTTTTTCAGGTGGAGCATTAATTTCATCAAACAGATGGACTTCCCTTCCCATTTAACAAAATTTAGCTTTTGCAATACGGTGTGGCTGACAAAACAATGTCAGCAGCAAAGAAGATGAAATGTAAACAGGCTCAGATTCTTATTCTTTTCCGGGAGGTTGGAAGCGGGGTAGAAAGCAAGTAAAATAGAGGTGTCAATGTGAGTGAGACACTAGATGAGATGCAAATAATGGAACCCAACACCCTGAGCCTTGTTTTCCAGCTAAGCAGTCTCCTTTGGATCTTCCATTGGAATCCTTTAATTTTACCCTGTGGATTAATACCATACGTACATTAATCACTCCGAATACCACTAGAAATGAAATGCTAATGTCATTTCTTTTTTGCAATACAAATGAAAAAGAGAATCAATGATTATTCCCACTTTATGGGTTACCTTAAGAGGATCCATCAAAGCCATTCTTTTTTTTTTTTTTTGCAAGGAAAAGCCTCATTCAGTGATTGATTGAGGCACTGTGATTGGTTGACTAGTTAATTGAAAAGGCTTGTCCGGTTTTGTCAATGTGCATAAAGTGTTGCATGCTGCTTGATTGATGTATTTCTTGTGATTTAGTTGAATATATTGATTTAGGTGGTTCCTACGGATCCTTTTTCCTGTTTGCCCTATGCACTTTCTTGTAATGCATTGTCTAGACTATAGGGATCCTATTTCCTGTTTGCCTTATTCACTTTCTGCTAGTTCTCCCATTGTTCAACTGCAAATACAGGACTTTTGCATATCCTATATTGTATATTTCATGCGTGATTACTTTTTCGGTGCACCTTTAACTATTTTCACGTGATACTTGTCACACTAAATATGTGTCTTTCTTATTGTTCTTATTCTTTTAAGGAGTGTAATACATAACACAGTTTTACTGCTTCTCAATTATCTCTGTGTTCACCTATTGAGGACATAATCTGCAATCACTTTCAAGTACTGGGACCGTTTTGATGCATGAAATTCTTTCCGCTTCAGGAAGCATACATGCAAAGCAATAATTGGTTACCTCCTGCCTGGGCTATAGTGGCTATGATTATACTTGGTTTCAATGAATTCATGCTTCTTTTAAGGTACTTATTTCTACTGCACTTCCTTTATTTTTTCCATACTTTATCTTCAACCTAATTCAGTTTCTGTTGTCACAGAAATCCGCTCTACTTCTTCATTCTTTTTGTTGTATATTTATTTGGGAAAGCTCTGTGGATACAGATGGACATTCCTGGGGAGTTCCGGAATGGCATTGTGAGTACAATAATTGTTCCTTATTATCATTTATGGTTTCACCGTTTTCTTGAGCATAAGATGGGTTGTTTCAACCAACTGTTTCCTTATCTGAGCATCTGCTGCCTCTGTTTCCCTCCATGAATAACAAAAGGTTTTTCAAGATGGAGGTGATTGGGGGCACTATCTTATTTTCAACATCGTACTTTTTTAGGTTGTATGGACCATTGATATGTGTTCTATGACTTGTTTTCAGCTTGTCTCAAGCAAAATAAAAAATTAAAAATGCTGGAGTAAAGTTTTTCCTCTGTGGAATTCAAGATGCAAGTACTGTTTTCTGAACCATGGAAGAATGGATTCGAATTGAGTCTCCAGGGCTTTGGCCTAGTGGAAAGAGCATAGGGCATGATGTGTGGGTTAAGCGCACGTCATGGGTTCACACCGTGTCATGGGTGATGCCTGATATTTAAGTGGAGGAGTAATAAGAGGCAAACCCATTATCCATCCTATTTTGAACCGTGCACCACTGACCCTCGAACATTTCTCAGTTATCAAAAACCAAAAAAGTCCGAATGGGGTAGGGGAAAAAGTAAAGGAAGAGTGAGTGCATCCAGCCACAGTGCTGATATACTTGAAATTATGTGTTAAATATTAACATGTCTATATTGCTTGTTTGTGCTACCTTATCTGGAAATTTATGAGACTGTAAAATCTTATTTGGTTCTCGAGGGAGGTACTCTATAAAGAAGAACGAAAAATACTATCAGAAGTTATGTCCTTTTTGTCTCTCAACCGCAGCTACTTGCGACCCTAATGGTGGAGACACGCCTGTGAGCTTAGAGATATGACTCTTTTAGGTGAGCAAGGAATTGGTGTAGGTGCCTTATGACATGCCATGTTGGGGGTGGGGGGTATTGCTTGTTCATTTTGGGAGAGGAACAGCTTAGTTCATAGCGCAGGGAGGGTATGGCCTACGGTAGCCTTAAGCATTGGCAATACAACTTTTTTCTTTTTGCTTTTGTTTTTCTTTGGGAGAAGTTTGTTCTCTATCTTTGCAACATGTCTTCGTGCAGGTGATCTCAAAGAGCCTAGTTTTTGTTCGGTGATCATGCGCAGTGGAGTGTTTGATCATGCTGCAGATTGTTTTGTCATTGGTCCTACAAGTGGAATTTATTTTTTTTGCGATGACTAGAAGATTTGAACCCAAAACCTTAAGTATCATGGCTTTGCCTCATTTTGAACTTTTTTTTTTTGGTATATAAAGGATTTTATTGACCGAAGTGCCGTTTTGTACAAGTCTCAAAGTAAAAGCTGGCTCATGGACATAGTCCCATGATTCCAGCTAGCAAATTAACTTGAACATCCTAGACTATACCAGCAGCTCAAGGATAAAAATTAAGGGCATCTAGTCTACTAGCTAGTTTGGGTGTGAAACTTGCTCTCCTAACCCTCTCATGAACAATCAATCTAGTGATGGATGCAGCGTATCTCCTCTTGCCTTGAAAGACTCTAGTATTCCTCTCTTGCCAGAGGAAGCACACACCCAGCAACAATAACTCTGAACACTTCTGCTGTCGCATTTCGTCCATTCACATGGGCCATCATCCATTTCAGCTCATTGTCCCAGCTAAGTGCATCTGTTTGGTAATTCTGCCAGAGTAAGAGCTTGTTCCCTGATTCTTCCTGAACCTCACACAATGGGCAGGTATTCTGATCAATAAGCCTCCATTTCATAAGCCTATCTCGAGTATACAGTCGCTTCTGGATAGCCAGGTAGAGGATTAAAATCCACTTTGGGGCACCAGCGTTGTTGCAAATAAATCTTCTCCATGGCACTTTATGGAAGTCACCTCTCAAGGTCTTATACACTTGTTTAACAGAGTATGTAGTCGAGTTCAGTACTTATAGGCTGTCCATTCCTCTGTTCACTATCCTTGTCCACTTCAGCTTTCACCAATTCTACCACCTTGATACCATTCTGCACCTTAGGGGGTATGAAGTTGAGACTCATACCTTTCTCAGCAAGGTTATTCCCTGTAAAGAGTGTATTCCAGCCACTCTTCACATTTCTAGTTTGTCCATCACCACTAGTGGTCTGTTTGGCATCAACAGTTGTCCCTAGTGCAGTAGACTCTTCCACCGCTACTTGTTCCTTAGGGTTTGAGGAAGCATCCCCTCGCACCACGAAATGAGCAGCCTCATTTTGAATTTACGTGCTCATCAGGAACATCAACATACCCAGTGAAGTCCCACAAGTGGGGTCTCGGGAGGGTACGTAAAGTGTACCTAGACCTTACCACTACCTCGTGGAGGTAGAGAGGCTCTTTCCAAAAGGCCCTCGGCTCAAGAGCAGCAAATCCAAGTACAAAGAAGAAGAAAACAGTGTAGAAAACATAGCAACTAACAAAGAAAACAGTGCAAAGCCTACCAGAAAGGAACAAGAACAACAAAATAGTGCGATAGTGGAAACACATTTAACAACAAAATGTTTCGAGAAGACTAAAGAAACATTTGTGGTCAGCAGGAGACTGAATCTGACCCTATTTATTTCAAAATTAGCCTAATAGAGTTTGAATCTCATCACCGTAGCATACTTTTTGTCGGTGCTTTTGCTTTCTTTTTTTGATCTCCATCTATTTCCTACCTGCTATTATGTTAAAACTTGCTTTTCAAAACTCCTTTAATGTTATGCTTTTATTTTTTAATTATCACCTGGGGACAAGCTTTTGATTACTCGGAAGTGTGTTAGCAAGGTGAAGGGTTACCAGTTGTAGATTTCTATTGTCAGAAACACCCAATCTAAATACCATTTTTCTTCAAACTTTCCCTTTAAATGTCTTCCAAACAATGTTATTTTCTTTAGAACTTTGGGAAATATTTTTTCCAAAAGCTGTATGAGTGCCAACGTCATTTATTTTGTACTGCCATAAGTTCACTGATCAGTGCTTAGCCCTTTGAAATAGATTCGTGATCTTGAGAATACAATCTCTCTGTGGTTCAGAATTTTAAGATTCAACTAAAACACTTATTCTACTAGTCAATAATTTCGATAAATTGCAGCACAGCCATTGCCAAGATAACCTTGAACAGATCCCCAACTCATAGAATATTGAGATGAAAGTAAATATTAGTAAGATTTGTAATTAGAGGAGAAGAAGCATCGAGTAATTATAACTATTACTGCAGTCTGATATTCTTTAAGGATGCCTGCCTTGTGAACCTCCCCCCTTTCCTGATATTTTACTGAAATTGCTATTGTAGTACTGCAGAATCTTGTGTGTTATGATCTTCTCTGGATGAAATACTTTTTGCTTAGATCCCGTCTCCATTTAAGAGGGCAAGAGATTTTACTGTATGTGAGTTCACTGAAGTTAGCTTTCCTTTTCTGCAGCTTGCTGGACTTATTTCCATCTCATCACGGTTCCTCCCAACTGTTATGGATCTTCTTCGACGACTAGCTGCTGAAGCTCAGGGAAATCCTGCTTCTGGAACTTCCAGGTCTTCCCAACATGTTGCTTCTCAGAGCTTTAGGAGTCAAGTAAATAGTCCTAACCCCGTTTCGAGTTCAGTTCCCAGTTCATCTGTCTCATCCAACATCTCAACTGAAAATGACATTGAATACACGAGCCTTCAGCTGACACACAAAAGAGTTACTCAAGTGGAACAAGAATAATCTTCTCAATAAAGCAGAATAGTGTTAATACCATCTCCGCTAGAACAGAAGCTGCTCTTGTAAATGATGTTGTTTCTTTCTTAACCCCCATAGTCCTAGGAAGCCGTAGTGCTTAAAGTGTAGCTTTTGAAGTTTGTGAGTGCACTTGTTGTCTTGTTCAAATTTGTGTAATTGACAAAATTCTCTTTGTTATATTGTTTGAATCATGTTTTATGAAATCTGGTTGACATGTTCTCTTTTGTGCATTCTTTTCAGCTGCCTTCACCCCTTTTGGATAATGTTTTGTAATTGAGAGCAGTGTCTTAATAAATGGCACCTAAAATTCCAAGTTTGATTACACAAAGATCAAGGCAAATATGAAATATCATTCCAATTCAGGTATTGTTTTGCACTTGAACGGTTAAACCTTCACCCTAACCAGTTTTTAGTTGAGTACTAAAGCTACAAACATATACACAACACACAGAGAGTTGCTTTGTTGCATAACTTTTCTTAAGGTAATAATAATATTCTTAGACTAGTCAATACCCATAGCAGTTATGGAAGAATTTCACATAAATGGATCTTTCTCTATCAAGTAAGATAGAACCCTTCGAGTCTTTGACATTACAAGTCAAAATGACCTAAAATTTTCAGAGAAATTGACATTGAAAGCCACCAAAAAAGGAAAAATATAGGGTGGTTATGCAAAAAAAGGGAACAACTAGATCACAATTCTGAACTGAGATCACATCATTTGCTTCTTCTTTTTTTGCTTTCTTTTCTTCTTTTATAGTCTTTCAGTACTTCCCTTAGGATCATAGTGGAGGAGGTCCATAAGGTCTTGGAGGGCCAGGTGAACCCATTGGGTGACCAAAACAGTCTTGTAACAACCAGCAGCAGCAAAAAAAAGCTTAGGCTGTACAATATTAAACAGCAAGTCAGGTTAAAGAAACAACAATTAAGGTAAATTTAGCTATATTGAAGAATGTTTTACCAGGAGCCTATAGGGTTGCAAAAACTACTAAAGAAGCCACATGGTCCTGCCATCGGTGGTCCTCCCGGACTTTGAGGAGGACCCAATCTAGGTGGTCCTCCTGGTCCAGGCATCGGTGGTCCTCCCGGACCTAGAGGAGGGCCCCACCCAGGTGGCCCTCCTGGTCTAGGTCCTCTTGGCCCCATGATCACTTGCCTTTTTACTAGTACTAACAATCAAACCTATATGTTAATACAGACTTTGCTAATTGAGTCAACAATTTGTGGAGATTAACTATCTATATATACTGCTCTCAAGTCTCATCTACCCTTCTGCAATCAACTAGTCAAAAGGTTAAGGCTAACCTAATCTTCTTTTCTACTACCTATACCTAGAGTTTAGTGCAGGTAAGTCTGACGCAGCAAATTTTTTATTTATAAATTTTTAAAGCAATTCCAAGCTAATACTAGGAAAAAGGCATAAATTCACCTCTGAGTTTGTCCTATGGTGACCTTTTACACACCTCAACTAATAAAAAGTGAATTTGTTATTTAACCCCTAGACGTATAGCACCACTCTCACAATGGGAAGTGTATCATACTTGCGCCACATCAATGTCATCTCATTGCCACATTAGATATCATGTCAGATTTTTTGAATAAAATTCTCCATGTCATTTAATTGTTTCTTCTTCAATGAACATCACCATGAAACCATTATCATTGCCGTCATATTAGTATCAAATCTATATATTTCACCATAAAAATCAAAATAGCCGCTACAAATTTCACCAATTACGATCAAACCCACACTATCACCATCGTCCCCACAAAAATTATAAAGATCCGCCCTAAAATTTGACACTCATAAACAAGCTCATCACCAAAATTACATCATCACCAACAAAAGGTACAAACCCATCACCAAATATTACCACAATCATTGTCAATATCAATTTTTTCTTCTTCACCGCCTTCAATTCCCACTTCTTTGCCACTAGTCACCAACAAATCCATCATTATATTTTATTGTTGAACTTGAATTAGGATGTTTGAAGTTGAACTTAGAAGTTTTTTTTTTTTTTTTTGTATAAATTTTGAACTTATACAGAAATACCATTTCTCTAACTTCAATCAATTTGAGTATTCATTATTTCTTGGACAAAATTGAAGAAGCAAATATGTATACCATAAGGGAATAACCCGTAGAAAAGAATGACAGTGATGATGAAAGTGAAGAGTGTAATAATCTAATTGATGATCCTAACTCCTCTCATAAATCGTCCATTAGATGATCATCAACAGATTCAGTACTATCAGTTTCACATTTAAATTTTTTTATTAACTTTGACAAATAATATGTATTTTTTTGTTAATTTGTTTTAGCAAACAACTTCTGCTATTTCCTAAAATCACTTATATTTCTCTCAAATTCTTGATCAAACACCCCACTCCCCTAAACTAAGCACCTTTGGGGGGGGAAAATGACTCCCTCCATTTTAATTTGTTTTGGCCTACATTCTATTTTAATTCGTTTAAAAAAAAAAAACTTTTTCCTTTTTAGTAACTCTTTAATTTTAACTTTTTACATCACATATTTAAGACCAAGATTAAAAGACAACTTGGTACATTTAACGCATATTTAATTTTAGACTACAAAATTTAAAATTCTTTATTTTTGTAAAATCAGTATAAAATCAAAATAGGCCAAATAAATTGAAAAGAAGGGAGTAAACAATTTTAACCTCCTAAGAACATCATAAAATTTGAAGGTAGAAAAATTGTTTCCTTATATACTCAATTCAAGTAAAACATTAAAAGAATGTATGCAAAGAGAATATATTAGTAAAAATAATAGAGAAAAAGAACAATAGCAACAAATATACCGATAATCGAATCAAAGAAAAGAACAATTAATCAAAATAGAAGCGTGAATGAATACACTCATTTCATTTGAATGAATAGGAAGACATTTTGTTTGCCAGTTTACAAGCATGTATGAAAAGGGAGTACAATAGTAAAGAAGCTACGCGAGTAAAGAATACTAACAACAACAAATAATATGATAATTGAACGAAAAAGAACAATAGGTAATCAAAAATTGAATCAAAGGGAGCAACAGCTAATCAAGATTTTTATTTGAATCAATAGCAAGACTCTGTTTTGAGTTTACTTGTATGAATGAATAGTTCCATTACAAAGAATCAGATATTAATTCGACAAATGTGTTTCTCAGTATCTAATTTGAATCAATTTGAGTATTCATCATTTCTCTTGAGAGACGGTGATTCAGAGATCCGGCATATCAGTTCCGCCATTGTTGACCTTTAAGTTCGATTTACTCAGTGGTACAAATGTAGTACCATTCTCCTGTTGATACGGCGATGGTGTTGCTGAAATTGATGGTGGATGAGCCAAAAAGACGAGATGAACTGGACTGATTCCGGCATATCAGTTCCACCATTGTTGACCTTCAAGTTTGATTTTCTCAGTGGTACAAATTAAATGTAGTGCCGTTGGCCTGTTCATACAGTGGTGGTGTTGCTGAAACTGACGGTGGACGAGCTGATGCCCAAAAGTTGGATTTTCTCATTGGAGTTTTATACTCTGTTTTCTCCTGTAATGATTTCGAAACCAAAAGATAAAGAAGATGGGTCCTGTTCAGACGGAGATCAAAGTTTTCCATCTCATCATCATTCTCACTGTAAAACAAGAAAACAGAATCATTAATTGAAAATTCAAGAACAGAGAAAGAACTCCATGTATGAAAATCAAAAAAGAAGAAGAGAAAACAGAGACCCCATGCTTACCAAAAATTCTGTAGTAAATCAAAAAGTCGAGTAAGAAGAGAGAAGCAATGATGGTAATAACAACACACATCCGTAGAGCCATTTTCACGGAGAGCCAAAGAGGGAAAATTGGTTCTGTAACTTTTGGATCTCTCAAGAAGAAGAAGAAGAAGCAAATCTGAGCGGTTACTTATGTAAACAAAATTCAGTTACTTAAAAAGGCGGGAGACCTTTGTTACTGGCTTTCACGTGGCAAGTTTTTGTTATATGGCATATGTACGCAATTTTGTTTAGCTTCCGTTTGGATCTGTGATATGAAAATTATAAATTTTAATTAGCTTTGGACATGTGATTCAAAATTATGATTTCAAATCATAATTTAATTAAATTTTGTAAAAAATGACTCATGCTCGACGTGATGAAATAATATGTACCATGCAAAAGAATTATATTAAAGAATAATTAATTTGACTCATCTCCATCTGCATATAGTTTTGGCTAGTCTTTTGTATTCATGACAAGTCTAAACTTATTTTGGATCTTGTACTCATTTTAGTAGCTTTGTACCGTGGTCTACAAGGTCTGGGATTGAATCTTGTCTTGTTGTACATATATTTATGTTATTTCTCTTCATTTCTATGTTTATTTCCCTTTTATGTTGTGATTTCCGTTGATTTGAGGTTTTCTGCCCACTAGGCATATTACACGATCACACCAAATCGATCGTTACATAAATGAGTCTTTTCGTGTTATCTAATGATGAGTTTAAACGATACGATACAATAAAATTTAAGTAACAATCAAAATAAATATTGTATTTAAACTAATAATACAATACAATACAACGGGTAATAACCATCCAAAGAAGGTGTAATTGAAATAAAACACTAAGGGGTCATTTGGTTTGAATACAAGTTATGTTGGGATAAGTTATACATGGATAAGTTATGTTGGGATTAGTTATATTGAAATTAATTTTTATTGCTTGTGTGGTTTGTCATTCGCAAACTTATATTTATTGCATAATTTCTAAGAATAAGTTGTTTGTTTACAATAATACCCTCCACCTTATTTAGTTTTTTTTTACATTTTCTTTGCAAGCTTTAATTAGTTATTCATTCTTAAAGATAAAATTTTCATCTTATTTAGCTTAAATATTTTTTTGTGTGCATTTCCATGATCGTGCCGTGTGTTTTTAAAATTGAACTTTCATCTTATCTAACTTAAAAATAAAACTTCCATCTTATTTAGCTTAAAAATAATATTTCCATCTTATTTAGTTTTAAAATAAAACTTTCATCTTATTTAGTTTAAAAATAAAACATTCATCTTATTTAGCTTAAAAATAAAACTTTCATTTTACGTTTATTAAAGTAAAAGAAATTTTATCACTAAAGTTATCCACATTTTAATTGATATATAAAATATAGTTTTTAAGTGAGTAGTAAACTATTTAATTAAAAACATGTAATTTAGTAGTGGAGTGAACATTTTAAGAGAAATCAAAATATAAATAAACATAAGAATTAGGCAAATAAATTCAACTTCTAACATATTCATAAATAAAAATTGTAGTTATAAAATGTATTTTTTAATAGAAAAATATATTATCATAAGAACAACGAATAATTAAGATTGTGAATGTTATTATAAATGTTGTTAAAACTTATGTTAATATACATGAATGTAAAGTGGTGTAGCAAAGAGATTTTTGTTATTTTACATACTTTGTCGCATGATAAGTTTTCTTGGGATTACTATTCCAACCCAGAGAGGGATAACTTATCCCAGGACTAATTGTTAATCCTGGCCTTTGTAACCAAACAACAGATTAGAGGCCACTTAAAAATTATCCAGGGATTAATTCATTTTATCCATCAACCAAACGACGCCTAACAACAAATAATATGATAATCATAAAAGAACAAGAGGTGATCAAAATCGAAGCAAAAGATATGAAATGGAAGCCTCTGTTTATCAGTTTACTTATCAATAGATCCATTACAAAGTATCAGATATTAATTCAGTAAAAATTTCAGCATAGAAATGCATCATTTGTTGAACTTGCAGCTCCATTTCTCTGAGGAGTTTCAGAATGCATCAAGAATCTTCGTTTAGCTGCAACCAGAGACAGTGTGTGCCGCCCCAGAAGGCGTTACATTAAAATCCAGCGTTTTCAGGGGCGAGGCAAAATCGTCGGGTCTCAAACAGCGGACGAATTTTATTCCGCCTTTCGGAGATACTTTGGAGACCCCTGATGGGCAGGTGGTGACCATGGCTTTCTGCCAGCAGAGGGCCCAGCAGAGGGAGGAACACTCCACCATGCCCCTTGACTTGTAAAGACACACTTGTAGGCCATTATTTTAGGGGAACTTGTCCCCAACGTTTTAGCTTAGATTTTCAGCCTTTAGACATATATTGTGGAAGTTCATTTGTATGAAGAACTTAGAGAAAAGAAATATCAAGAAAATTGGCACTTGCCTCCCAAAAGCTTGCTCCTTTAAAATTGCTTCTTGTTGGCTGTTTAGTGTAGACTGTTAAGGCAGATTGCGACTGCACGTTTAGTGTGCTTGTTTGGGTTAGGACTGAGCATCCGAGGAGCTGTGCAAGCCTTCCTTTGCTGTCCCACGAGCCTTCGAAAAATAGGCCCGTGACACAGTGTGTTCATAAGTTTAATAATCTTAAATATTCCAATTACCAAGAAATCAATTTGTAGGGTCAAAATGGGAATCATTCAGTCGTAGAGTATGTAACGACTGGATACGATGATCCAATGGTGCAAAGAGAAAAATGTTGTCAAGAATCCTGTTGTGACAACAAACAAAGAGTACGCCTGATTGGTCTTCGGATTTCTTGATACGTAATGGCGGGGTTCCATTAATGATGAGACGAATGCCAGTGGCCCAAAATGCGTAGTACTGAAGAGGTATAGGGAGGAGTATTCATATACTGATTCGCAAGAAAGCAAGGAGGAACCTAAAGGGAATCCATATGATGATGAAAAGAGACATAAGTGGTGTTGGTTTTTTGATAAAAACGGGCATCGTGGAATATAATAGACTTGGGAAGTTTGTTTGTACTTACCGCCTTTACTTTTGGGTTTGATGGTACAAAGTATATATCCTTCCTTACACAATGTCATAAAAGGAATGTCAGTATCGTGATCACCCAAGCCAATCTCAGGGAATTCAAAGAAGTTTGAAACTCCTTGCGAGCGGTTTGTCTATTAGGGAACATTTCTCTAGGAGCTTTGCCGACGTGGAATTGCAGTCTCCGGCATGGCCAATCCGGCCACTGGTTGGGCTAATAAGGGTGACCAGTCAACCTTGTTAGCCTATAAAAACAACTTTCCTGAACTGATACATAATACGTTGGAAAATAGAGACATACAAATAAACAGGTAAGGAAGGGATGATCAATACTAAGGTAAAATACGTTGATTTAGTTAAACCTACAATGAATCTACAAGGCAACAAAGTGGCAGAACAACAACTGGTGATGTGACCTATTGGATACAATGAAGGTGTACCAAGAATCACATGGACGGAGGAGGAGGTTCAACAGATGAATGTAGTTGAGGAGTTGCAACTAGCTGTCATAAGAAAGTTTTCCTGTGGATGGCCAGAGCTGAATGAATTAAGGACCCTAATTCCTAAACAATGCAAAGTGAAAGGAGATTGCAAAATAGGATTGTTGAGAAACAGATACATCTTGATACGTTTCAATCTAATGAAGGATTACGTAAACATGTTGTCGAAAATCGTCCATTACATAACAACAAAACATGGTATAGCATATCAAATGAGAATTTCATTTACGATACTACTTTTACGCCGGAGAAGGAAACAACACAAGCTATGGCCTGGATTTCGTTTCCAGATCTACTTCCCACTTTCTTTGGGAAAGAATCACTGTTCTCTCTAGCATCGGCAGTGGGAAAACCTATTCAATTAGATTCAGCTACCATTAATAAGACTCGGCCAAGATGTGCAAGGGTTAAGGTCCAAGTGGACTTGGCAACTAAATTACCTAAATTGGTGGAGATTGAGGTGGTCAATGAGAAAACAAAAGAATCGAGGGTTAAGGCTGTTAAAATACAATATGACATGCTTCCAAAGTGTTGTCACATATGTAACCTGCAGGGTCATGAGGAAATGGAATGTAGAATCTTACATCCAAAACTGAAAGAGAAGAAGTTGACAGAAAACTTGGCAGAAGAGTCCTATGATGCAGATGCCAATAGTAAAACTCTCATTCAAAGGAGTTTCATCAATGGGAGGGTGGTATTCACCAAATGGACTGCAACTAATAGAAGGTTCAATGCTGATAAAGGGAAACTAATGGATGAGCTACAGTCTAAGGTCACTTCTGAGAACCCTTTTGATGTGTTGCAAGATAAGGAAGATTCAACTAAGGAGAAGATACAAGAGGCTGAGCATGGGAGAGGAAGTGATAGGAAGCAAACTTCAAAATATTACGCTTCCACAAAAAACATTTCACAGGTACAGGATGCAGGGCAAAGGGATGAGAGCCACATTAATGAGGAATTAAATGCACTTGCCAAATCCTTAGATAATAGTGTTACAAACAATTGTCCAGCTATGAATGATGTATTGAACAAAGATGACAACACTTCTATAACTACTATAGTCGATTTTGATAAGATAAGTCAAGAGGAACCACACTCCAGTATCCAGAAGACACCTGCAACAGAGTTGGTAGTCAGCCGTGATGTTGAGGAACATATACACATCATGAAGGGCATAGAAATACATCAGATATTAGCAACAACAGAGTATGAAGTACCTCTTCAAATTGATGATCCCAATCAAGTCATAGAGAAGAAAGAAGGAATATATCCAGTAGTTTCTCAGATACAAGGTGGTCAGACTCCATACAAAGATGAGACTTCTCTAGCAATCTTCAATACAGTCTCTCCAGTTCAGGTGTTGCATAACATTGTCTCACATCAGTTGGAAGACATAGAGGATAGAGTCAACAATGAGAAATCACATCCAGAGGCAGCTGTAAGTGTAGACAAAGAGGAAGAAAGCAATCAGATCACAGAGAACAAGATTTTGACACTTGCTGGAGTATCACCACTAACTAAACCCAAATCTAGGAAAGTTATAGCAAGGTGGAGAAACAATCAATTAGGGTTAATCCTAGTAAGGTAGTTAAAGCTAGTGTTAAATGATGATAAAAGCTTTGTTTTGGAATGTGAGATCAGTAAGGTCTCAAAATTCATTCCTCATAATTCAAATGCTTCACATATATCATAAATTTGTTGTTATTACCTTAATGGAGCCATTCCAGGAGGTGAGACAAATTCACAAATTCAAAAGAAGATTGGGGATGCACTATGCAAATTTGAATCAAAATGGTAAGATATGGATATTTGTTCAAGAGCATGTACAGATGGGCGTTATCTCTGACACTGAACAACAAATATCATTACAGTTGCACTTCCAGGAAACTGGTCAAACTGTAGTCACCACTGCAGTTTATGCAAAATGTGATGCTCAGGATAGGCAGGAGTTGTGGGATGACATCTACTGCCTTAGTTCATCTATGACTCTCCCTTAGTTGATAGGAGGAGATTTTAATGTAATATTGCATGAGGAGGAGAAGATTGGAGGTTTACTTGTATACCCTCAAGAAAATGAGGACTTTGCATTCCGTGTAAACTCTTATGACCTTCTAGATATCCATTTTACAGGAAGTCCTTATACTTGGTGGAATGGGAGAATTCACCAAGACTGTATCTTTAAAAGGCTTGATAGATTTTTTGTCAATGCTAACCTTTTTAAGTACCTTTGGGGGAGCTGAGGTGGTTCATCTATCAAGGGATGGGTCTGATCATGCTCCACTTCTCCTCTCTTGTGGGGGTCAAGAGAGGGTGATTCATAAACCTTTTAAATTCCTAAAATTTTGGACATAATAAGAGGATTTTTTGGAGGTGGTAAGGAACAGCTGGGTGTCAGCAGAGAGTGATGTATTCATCAATTTGAAGTAAAAATTGAAGAAGACTAAGACAGCTCTGTCTCAGTGGAGTAGGGAGAAATTTGGAGAAATTTTCAAGCAGCTCTCCATCAGGGAGGAAATAGTCAGAATCAAGGAAAAGCTATTTGAAGAATCTCCATCTGCAGGTAATAGAATGATTCTTCAGAGGGCACAAGCAGAACTGAAGATTTATGTCCATTATGAGGAAGAATATTGGAGGTAGAAAGTTGGAATCCAATGGTTTGTTGAAGGAGAAAAGAATACTAGGTTTTTCCGCTGCCTGGTAAATGGAAGAAAGTGGAGGTTACAAGTGAACAAAATCAAGAAACCGTATGTGGGTAGAGGGTCAGGCTTTGGTTGCAGCAGAAGCAGAGCTTTTCTTCCAAGATCAGTTCTCAGATAGAAGGGCAGAGGTAGAGCTGACTTTACTGGATCATATTCCTACTGTGATCAATGATGTGGAGAATGAAATGATTAATAGCCTTCCTACCTTTGAAGAGGTTAAGACTGTGGTTTTTGAATTAAATGGGGATAGTGCCAGTGGACCTAGGGCTGGGCATAAATACCGAAAAACTGAAACACCGAACGGAACTGAATTTTTTTGGTATTTTGGTTTTCGGTATATATTTTCGTATTTTCGGTTCGGTTTTCGGTATGTGATTTTTGTATTTTCAGTATTTTGGTTTAATCAAAATACATTATATTATAATTTAAATTGATATTATATTAATTATTAATATTAAAAATTATAGGCAAAATGCAAAATTAGGTCTAAGACTTCACAAAATTTTTTACTTTTCAAACTTTTCCAGTTTGCCAGTTCCTCCCATCGCCGCACTTCCCACTTCTCACGACCCAATTGACCTTGACCAGTTCCCACTTCCCACATTCCGGCGCCGGCCAACGACATCGAGGCTCTGACCGACCGACCGACGCGACCAAAAGCAGCCGACCAGCAGCAAGTCAACAACCAACTGGCGAGGCGGCATCAAAGAGGTATTTTATATTTTCAAGATTTCTTCTTCCGTTTTCTTTTTTTTTTTCCTTTCTGATTACTTAAAATGGTTTAATTGGATATATTTTTATTTCTTAAGAAAACCGAACTAACAAAAACCGAACCGAAATAACATAAATCGAATCAAAATAATTTGGTTCGGTGTTCGGTACACATGATACAAGAACCGGAAAAAAAAAACTAAAATCGAATCGAAATACCGAATGCCCAATCCTAAGTGGGCCTGATGGCTTCACTGGGCACCTCTTTCAGAAGGCCTGGGAAGTGGTGGGTGTGGATGTAGTTAAGGTGGTGAAGGCTTTTTATGAAGGTGCTACCCTCCCCAAGTCTATTACTCATACTAATTTGGTTCTTCTACCAAAGAAAGAAAATGTACAAACTTTCTCTGATATGAGACCTATTAGTTTTAGTAATTTTCTGAACAAAGTAATCTCTAGGGTAGTACATGATAGATTGGTGAAGTTGTTGCCGAAATTGATATCCAAAAATCAATCAGGCTTTGTCAAAGGGAGAAATATTACTGAAAATGTGCTTCTAGCCCAGGAGATTATTGCTGACATTAGATGTAGAAGTAAGCCTACAAATGTGGTTATTAAATTGGACATGGCCAAAGCTTATGACAGGGTGAACTAGACTTTTTAAATTAAATTTCTGGAAAAGATGGGGTTTGATGCTGCTGTTACAGACAAGGTATGGAGACTACTTGCAAATAATTGGTATTCAATCCTAATCAATGGACAAGCACAAGATTTCTTCCATTCAACAAGGGGTGTCAAGCAAGGAGATCCCTTATCTCCAGCACTTCTTGTTTTAACAGCTGAAGTTTTATCTAGGGCTTTTAATTCTTTATTCCTTGTTCCTGACTTTAAAGGCTTTGGTATGCCAAAGTGGAGTGATCAGATCAACCATTTGGCTTATGCAAATGATACAATAATATTTGTATCAGCAGACAAGAAGTCTGTGGAAATGGTTATGACAACCTTACAGAAGTATGAATTACAATCCGGACAGTTGGTGAATAAACAAAAGAGTGAGTTTTTCATGCATGGTAATTTTAAGAATGCTCTGGTGGATGAGGTGAGGACTGTTACTGTTTTTGACAAAGGCAAGTTCCCAATCATTTACTTGGGCTGTCCCATAATCCATGGAAAGAAGAAAAAGTATCATTTTTCAGGTTTGGTGAAGAAAATTCATAACAAGTTGCGAGCATGGAAGGGGAAAATGCTATCCTTTGGTGACAAAGTTGTACTGATTAACACTGTCCTGAACAGCATTCTTATATATTTACTCTCTGCTATCAGCCCTCCTAAGTGTGTGATATATGACCTGAATAAAACCTTTGCTAGGTTTTTTGGTCTACTAAGGAAGTTGGGAGAAGCAAGCATTGGGTTGCATGGTCTGAAATTTGTAAACCTAAGGAAGAAGGAGGATTAGGTTTCAGGTCTTTATTTGATGTAGAAAAAGCTTTGTTTTCTAAGCTGTGGTGGGTGTTCATAACTCAAAAATCACTTTGGTCTATCTTTATATGGAACAAATATTGTAAGAATAAGGGGCCTCAGATGGTTGAATGGAGGGGTGGATCTCAGACATGGAAACATATGCTAGAAGCTAGAGACATGTTTGATCAAGAGATTTGGTAGGAGCTTACGTATGGACATTCTACAGTGTGGCTTGATAGCTAGACTCATATGGGTGCTCTACATTACATAGTGCCTATTACTGAACAACACAACTTACAACTGGATGAGGAAAGGCAATTATTCACAGAAGGTAGGTGGAATGAGGAATTGATATCAAATACATTCAATGAGGAAATTTGTGATCATATTAAAGGATTGGGCCAGCCACATGTTGAAGAAGAGGAATGGGACAAAGATTGGTGGATGCTCAATGATAATGGAAAGTTCTCTGTTAGATCTGCTTGGGAGGTCAGTAGACCAAAAAACGATACAAACAAATGATTACTCAGTTGTTGGGAAAAATGGGTGCCTTTTAAAGTGTCACTTTGCTCATGGAGAATTTGGAAGAAAAGACTGCCAATTGGGGAAGTTCTCATCAATAACAGGATTGCTAACTCTATGGAGTGTTGGTGTTGAAATCAAGGTGTTCAAGAATCTATTGAAAACATTTTCATGAAATGCCCTGATTCTGAATCACTGTGGAAGGACTTTGCAGCAGCTGCTGGACTGTTTGGTCCTTTTTTACAACTAAGAGACACATTTAATAAGTGGGAAACAACAGATGTGGTGCCTAAATTGAAGCCTTTGTATAAGGTTGTTCCTATGTTTATTGTGTGGCAAATATGGAGAAGGAGAAATGTTATAGCCTATGGTGATAAGATGTCTAGAAGAAGCATGAAAATGGGTATTAACAGGGATCTTTATTTCATGGAAAAAAGCCTTTATCCTTGGTTAATAAATTTGCCTACTTCATGGGTTGAACTGGTCTTTAAGCTGAATCAGTACAGTCCTAAGATTGGATGTAAGGTGGTGTATTGGAAGCATCCCTCAGAGGGTACTTTTAAATGTAACACAGATGGAGCTTGCAAAGGCAATCCTGGTCCAAGTTCAGGTGCCTATTGTGTTAGAGATGCTGCAGGAAGATTCATCTATGCTAAGACTAAAAGGCTGGGGTATCGTACTAACTTGATAGAAGAAATAAAAGTTTTTCGGCTAGGATTGGAATACTGCACCTCTCAAAATCTACTGCCTCTTACTATGGAAACAGTTTCACTCTCTGTTAAAAAGATATTAGATGGCTTATGGGAGATTCCTTGGAATGTGGCTGTGGATGTAAGGAAGATTTGGAGATTAATGGAAGGAGTTCCAGTGGTGGTAGAGCATGTATATCGAGAAGGAAACAAGTTGGCTGATTTTTTAACTAATGAAGTTTTTTCTTTTGGAGATGCTGATAGTATAACATATGCTAACATTCAAGAGCTACCAAGAAATGCAAGAGTAATATTAAGCATGGACACAGCCCAAGTTCCAAACCTAATAAAAAGAAAGTTACAAAATGGAACCTTCAACTAACAAAGATTGGCGAAATAAACAATCAAAGTAATACAATACAAGCAAGTGAACTTCCTGAACTGCGATAGGAATATGAAAGTGGAAGCGGAACAGAAAATAAACCAGCAGAAATGCAGAGGCAAGAAAGTAAAGATGACAATACCTGGATGTTGATAATGATTAAGGGAGCTACACAAGAAGGAAACGCCATTGAATCGCATTCGAAGTCTAATCGAGATTAATGGACACCTTTGCTTTCCCCTAGCGGCAGTGGTATCAGCTCCCCGTTGGGCTTATCCTGTCATGGGATGAATGTGAAGTAGAAATTAATCACTGATCTGGCTTATTCAAGGGAGAGTAGAGAGGTTTCAGCACTTATCTCACAGGAAGGTCATGGATCCATGGTGGTGGAGTTGGAGAAGTCTCTATTTGGGTGTTCATACATGGTATTTGTGAGACTTGTAAATACCCAGAGTGTATATGCCCAGAACTCATTCATTTTATGGTCTTGACTTCATTCTTGGTGAAGGCGGAATTGAGTCATTCTACGACGTAGCTCCGACGAGGGTTTGGAAGTTCTTTATGCTTTGGTAGATTAGCTATAGTTTAGTGTAATTCTTTTTTTCTTTCTTCTTTTCCGTTCTGTTTGGACAAGTTGGGCCATTTTGGTCTAAGTTGTGTTTTAGTAATAAAATGACCACTGTGGTCTTTCATCAAAAAAAAAAGAAGCCAATCTCAGGTTGAGTATCTCCAAAAGTGCTTGTAAGAGTATCAGCTTTGTTCTTCCCAACAAGAACTCCGGGCGATATAACAAGCCACTTGCTCTACCTTTTTATGTTTCAGTCTCAGTTCCTAAAATGATATCCATCCCTAAGTAGTCTTTCAAAAATGGTTCCACCATAATCCTATGTTGGCTGTCAATACAAAGTTTCCCACACGAGAAGAATACTCTCCAAGACTCGGGATGAAGGTCTTCTAAATAGAATTTTGGCAGCACGACATGTGTTGTTGATTCTCTATCAGAAACCTTCATCTCTACAAAAGTTGCAAAGACAATAACTTGTATTCCAACAGACGATGAAATAACAAAGAATCCCCGTGATGGGTGAAGCTAAGAGAAGAAATAGTGACCTTAAGACCCCACAAACATCGAAAGCTATCAACGCGATATACGCAAAAGAGTTACTATACACTACATAAAAAATGATCTTTACCGGTAATTAATTAACGACAATAGCTCAATTGCCGCTAAATATGTACTTTTAGCAGCAATTAGCACTCTTTGTATATGTCCCTAAAGTCTTTAGCGACATTGGATTTAATGGCACCTATTTATTACCGCTAAAAGTTATTTTGTTGCAGTGCTACCTCGTAGTTGAGTTTCATCCAAGTCTGTTACAACTGTGTCATTCTCTCAATTGATTGTAAAGTTGTTAGGTAACACCTCTCTAAGTGGTCATTGGTAGCACTTTATATATATACAGTAAAACCTCACTAAATTAATACTCGGCTAATTAATAATCTCTTTAAGATAATAATTTCCGCCGGTCCCAACTTGAGCCAATGGAAAAATCATTCATTTCGATAAGATGATAAGATAATATATTTTTTCAAAAGATCCCTATATAAATATATGGTCCAATTAATATTATAAATTAATAATTCTTTAAAAGTACAAATATATCTAAGAAAATTTAGTGAAATATGATGTTATTATGTTCTGCTTTTTTGTTAAATTTTAAACCTAGTTGAAGTTCATCTCTAAGTTTTCTTATTGCATCCAAGAGTTTCAGAGTTGTCTTTTTCTAATTGCACCATAAAATCGTGAAGAGTTCTAGATACAAGTGTTTCCTTACGCGTAACTGGTTCCAAAGGTATTGTATCATTTTCGACTTTATCATCAACATTGTTTTCCCAATGATATCCACAATTTGTTCTAAGCTCTGGACCTCAGAACATGTATCATTTTCACCCATCCAATAGGTTATTAACATCCATTTTATTGTGGTAACTGAGATCATTAATCATGACCTCAAGTTCATGAATGGCGTTTTTACAAGTGGGTTCTTTCAAATTCTTTGAGATTTCATCCCTGAACAATTTTTTTGGTGTCCAAACACTCTGTAAATTAAGAATTATTAATTTATCGATTAAATAATACCTCTATAAAATAATAATAATAATAATAATATTTCATGGTCCCACCTATATTAATTTAAAGAGGTTTTACTATATATAAATTAGCTAAATATTTTATCACGTTCAATCCTACACCTCAAATGAAATGTAGTACAATCATAGCAATAATAAACCCAACAAAGATTGGGGTCGGTCCCACAAGGAGTACGCGCATGTCAAGAAGTTGAGTGTGAAAATTTATAACTTTCCTAAGCTTATCTTCAGATAAAAGAGTGATTGAGTAATTAAATATAAAACTAGACTGTTTTCTAAGCTAGGATTAATCAACACTAAAAGTGCAATAACAATATTTTGTTTTTCAATTAAGAGAGGGACCGGAGTTGTAGCCTCAATATTACATGACTAATTCATGAACACAAGTATCTTGTTCAAATGCATAGGATTAATGAAAATTATCCAATTGATAATAACTTACAAGAATTTTCCAACTCTAGCAAGCTAATCCCAAAAGTTCTTCCAAACTCAAAGGAAAATATTAAGACCCAAGTAGAAATCTCCCTATTCCTAGTTCGAGTTCGTTGATCAAGAACAATTAATTTCTTAATACTCTTGATTCCTTGATACTTGTTAAAAATTCAATCCAATTTTCACCCTTTCCAGCAAGAAATGAGTATATAGGGCTAAATCTAGTGTTTGCAACCATCGAATTCACAAATAAAAATGTAAACAAGTAGATAATTATAACCCAAGTAATAATAAGCAAGATAAACTAGTATTCAATCGCATTAAATTTATAAGATTTTACAACCCCAACTAATAGGTTTAGCTACTCATACTAGAAAAAGAAAATACAAGATGAAATGTAACAATAAACATAGTTAAAGATGAAACAAAGAAGATGTAAACTCTATGGTGAAAATCTCTTAATCCTTGCCAAGTTAACTAGAGATACTCCTGCCAGACTTCCAAAATCAAAAGCTACCCAAGAAAAATGTCCTAATTCTGATTTATATAACTCTAAAAATCTAGACAAAGATGCCCTTCTGCTGTCAATTTCATGGAGCCAAATCGTGGAGACATTTTAATTTTTGTCTCCCCATTTTCATTTCGTGGAGCCAAATTTTTTGTGGAGTGAGATGGACTTGCTACTTTTTTAGACTTAGCCAAATTCAAGCTCTTCTACCCTTAGAAACGACTCCAGAAAAACTAATCTTGGGCACGATTTTTGTGACTTCTCAATCTTTACTTTTCTCACTCTTTTGCTCCAGCTTTCATCTTTTTTCATCATTCCTGATCAAATAATTGATTGATTGACTTCTTTAGCTCTAAATCCTGAAATTCACCAATTTAAGTTCGTTTAGATTATTAAACTTTACTCAAAGACACTTAAAACTCAAGCAAAAAGGTAATTCCTATGTTGGTAATTTACAACTTATCAAATATATTTATAAGTAATTATATATAAGTATTTATGAACTAATGTATATAAATTGCATACAGATGTTATCGGGTAGTGATGGTGATAGATCTTGTGATCATCTTGAGGTAAGCCAGCCTAGTAAGGCTAAAAAGAAAAAGTTTAGGAGGCTTATAGATGTTGAGGGTATCTCGTAATTTCTTTCTTCTGCGCTGGAGCCGCATATTACTGACATCGATATGTTTGTTGTTTCATTTGGGACGCAGATCCCCGAGCATATTATACTCATGTCGTCGACCACATTGTGCTTCTTCTACTTCACAGTTCTTGCCTCCATGTCGCTACAATGTCCTACCCTTTGAGGCTATTCGTCGAGCATGACCTTTATCGACAGATAGGATATCGATCGGTACTTCATTTCCATCTCCATCTCCATCTCCCACATGTGCATCTCCTTAGCTATCTGTCATGAGGAGTAGAGATTGTAGTAGTGAGTCGGATGTTATGACTGCTACTCTTCCATTGACTCAACTTTATGTGCATCATGGAGTATCACCTTTACCTCCATATCACTTATTGCTACCCCGATGATGAGACATTTGAGCTAGCTCCTGGATGGAGGGACATGTTTGGTAGATTCATGCTTGAGCGGATGGATCATCATAAGTTTGTTTATTTATCTATTAACTTTTTTATTTTATTTATTTCTTGTAAGTAATATATTATTCATGAACTAAATGTTATTATGTGTCTTGCGGGTATCATCCTTCAAAGGATGCTGCTAAGGCTCTAAAAGAGTGTGTTAAGAGGCTTTTTACAAAGGCATATCACTCTTGGGGTGAGATCCCAAACAATATAAGAATTTAAGGTATTTAAGGTGTGTGTGTATATATATATATATATATATATATATTTAACTTTAATATTTTTAGTGTACTTTACTTTATTAATTATCTAATGCTATTTTTTTTCCAGACTACGTGTACTTGAAAGCTGAAGTACAATATGATCATTGTCACCACATTTGAGAGAAAGGCATACGCGAGACTGTTTAACTAGCTAAAGAAAGTCTGGGATGATAATAAATCTCTGACTTATATGTTGTCTCATGTTTTTGAGGGATTGCACCGGTATTGAAACACAGATAAATTCCATTCTATGATATGTATAAATTTTTCTAATAACCTTATATGTTCATCTTGTGTTTTAGAGTATAATAATATATCATCAATGTACACTACACAATTTTCTATTTGTTTAAAGTAGTTGTCCATAAAGTGTTGATATCTACCTGGTGCGTTTTTATATCCAAATGGTAATATATTCCATTCATAAAATCCTTGTGGTACTGCAAATGTTGTAAGTATTTTAGATTCTTCTTCTAATTTTAAGTGGTAAAATCCTAATTTGCAATCAAATTTACTAAAGTAATTATATCCTTATATTTGTCTTATTTTTAATATTTTATTTGGTATTGGGTAATTATATGTTTTAGTTTTTGCATTTAAATTTCTATAATCAATAACCATTCTGCTATTTCCTCTTTTTTGCTCACTATGTTTATTTACGATAAATGCCAGGCTTGTGTGCTTACTATTGCTTTCTTGTATATATCTTTTTTTCTAGTAATTCATTTATATGTATCTTAAATTCTGTTAAATCATTAAAATTATACTTTAATGGTTTTTGAGTTATTATACTATTATTATCAATTAGCTCAATTTTTACTTTTGTTTTATGTTTTTCCCATCCTTGTAAAGGATCCTCACTATATAATAATTCTAACTTATCTTGGATTATTTTTACTTTATCTATAGAGATATAATGAAGATCCTTTACAAGGATGGGAAAAAACACAAAACAAAAATAAAAATTGAG
>NW_006239159.1:714553-715746 GCF_000226075.1 Solanum tuberosum
ATTGTCACCTATTTTCTTATATCTTCTTCCTAGATTAGAAAATATTATCTTTATTTTTAATCCGTCATAGTTTTCATATGTTTTTTCATCTATTGCGTATTCTTCCTTATTCATTTATAGATTGTGTTGAAGTTTATATTCTAAACTTTCTATCTGTATCTGTAGATATAAAATAGTTTTTCTTTGTGCTACTATAGATTTTCTACAAGTTCCTGCGAATATATTATTATTAAGTCTATTTTGCCTATGTTCTAATTCTTGTCTTTTCGCTATAATTATTTCAGTACGTTTTTCTTTATATTCGTTATTCTCGTCATTCATTGTATCTTTAAATATTGAATATATTTATATTCTATTTTAGATATATTATCTATTAATTGATCTAATTTGTCGTTATCAGTTTTTGTGATATTGAGTTGTTTGTATTCTAGATATAATTTGTTTAATATTCTTCTTAACTTTCTACTAGTATGTTTCTTCTTATATTTCTTTTCATCCATGGCTCTGATACCATTTTTCGGGGGTGCGGAATTCATTGTAAAATGTAATAAGTACCATTTTTGGTAGGTGTGCCATTCATCTCAAAGATTTTATTATAATATCCTTTTGTTAAGTGTCTTAATCTTGATTTCTCTTTAATATTATTTATGATATATTCTAGATATAACATTTTTCGGGGGTGCGGAATTCATGGTAAAATGTAATAAGTACCATTTTTGGTAGGTGTACCATTCATTTTAAAGGTTTTATTATAATATCATTTTGCTGAGTGACTTAATCTTGATATCTCTTTAATATTATTTATGATATATTCTAGATGTAACATATCTTGGGTTCTTAGATACATATATAAATTTTCCTCCATTAATTGTTCTAATAGTTTTATATCTTCCATAGATTCTATCCAATATTGTAAATATTCGTAGTTCATTTTAATCTGAATTTATTTCTAAATCATACCATTCTATTCTTTCGAGGTCTAAATCATGTAGGTCTATTTCATACCATTGTTGGTTTAATATATCCTCTGATTCGTTATCATTAAATATTGTTTCCCATATTATTCTTCTTAATTCAATTATTTATATACCTTTAAGTATATATAAGATTAAAGTTTCATAGTTTTTTATCATTTCATCATGCATGTATGTAGTCATGTTCTTTATCATGCAGGTTTTTATTTTCAATTATTC
>NW_006239159.1:716362-720552 GCF_000226075.1 Solanum tuberosum
TATTTTTATAATACTTATCCGTACAACCAAATTGAGGTGCTGTTTTATTTTTGCAACATGCCAAGTTTTTTACTAATATTTTTTCCATTTTTATTTCTTCTTTATGTTTTTCACATAGTTCCATAAACCATCGTTGCAAGAATTTATTCTAGCTCCTAAGGTATCTGTTAATTCTGCTTCATTCCAGTTTTTTATTACTTTTGAATTAAAAGGTTCTGGTAATTTTGTAAAATATAATTTTCTTATTTCTTTACTTTCTTCTATGTTATATGTTCCTTTATAATAATATTCTCTAAATGCACATGTATATTCATCTATATAACACATATTACATATTGCTAATTTTGTCATTAGATTTCGGTTTATGATTTTTTCTTTATTTTGTTCTTCTACTTCTGTTGTCATACTACTAAACTTATTTCTCATAGCTATTTCGTATTTATATAATATTTCCATAGTTGTAGTAGCAAATTCACCATCAATTTTTTTATTACTTCTTAAAGTTTTTAACTTTCATTTGATAAGTTTTGTAGCCATAATTTTACTGTTCCTATAAGTGTTCTTTCTATATATCTTGGTGTTTTCGTTATTCCTATTTTGTTATCTATTAATTGTTTTGATATATATCATATCCATAATTGAATTGTTTTATTTATATCTGCTATACAGTCTAAATCTAAAAAAATCATGTTGTTCAGTTATTGGTTTAGGTGTCCATTTTTTATTCAATCTTTTATCCCATATAGTTTTTTTCTTTATCATATTGTTCATAATTTGTATTATAATATTTTAAATTTTTTGGGTTTTTTATTATTGATGTACTAGGTTTTTCATCCATGTCTACGTCTCCTGTATTTATTTCTAAATTATTTGTATTATCTATGTTTGCTAAAAGCTCCGTATATGTTTCACTTGTTTCTGAATGTTGTTCATCTAGATCATCGTCGTTTATTTCATCAATTCTTATTTCAGGTAGATTATCTTGGTTATTTTCTTCTTCTTCTTCTAGTTCTTCTTCTAATTGCAATTTTTCTTTAATTTATTTATCTCATTTGCTAATTTCGGTTTTTTATTCTTTTTCTTTTTGCTTAATTTCATACATTTCTTTTAATATTGCCGGCTCTTTTTCTAGTTCTATTATTTTAGTATTTTTTACTTCTTCTAATTGTTGTACTTCCTTTTTTGCTTGTTGTTTTATTTTTTCAATTTTCGTTTTTCTATCTATTTCTTCATTTTCTTTTATTATTCTTATCATAGCAGTTAAACTATCTTCTAGTTTTATCGTTTCTTTTTCTAACATTAAACTTAGATTGTCACCTATTTTCTTATATCTTCTTCCTAGATTAGAAAATATTATCTTTATTTTTAATCCGTCATAGTTTTCATATGTTTTTTCGTCTATGGCATATTCTTCATTATTCATTTATAGATTGTGTTGAAGTTTATATTCTAAACTTTCTATCTGTATCTGTAGATATAAAATAGTTTTTTTTTGTGCTACTATATATTTTCTACAAGTTCCTGCGAATATATTATTATTAAGTCTATTTTGCCTATGTTCTAATTCTTGTCTTTTCGCTATAATTATTTCAGTAAGTTTTTCTTTATATTCGTTATTCTCGTCATTCATTGTATCTTTAAATATTGAATATATTTATATTCTATTTTAGATATATTATCTATTAATTGATCTAATTTGTCGTTATCAGTTTTTGTGATATTGAGTTGTTTGTATTCTAGATATAATTTGTTTAATATTCTTCTTAACTTTCTACTAGTATGTTTATTCTTATATTTATTTTCATCCATGGCTCTGAATGATGTACGACGACTCCAGTCAGGTCTAGAAGGTGTTGGTTTGCCATGTCAAATCGAAAAACTTGATGGTGTTCAAATAGCTGATATGTCGATCAAATAGCAAAACTTACATAACAATTGACAGTGTCTGAGTAGAGAAGAATTGCCAAATTTAAAAAGTATGAATGACACCGTTGAGAAAATCAAAGAACAAGTGTTCAACCTCGCTCGTCGGCCTGCTACATCATTTCCTACCGAGGACTCCCACGACACTGATGAGGATAAATACATAGAGTTCACCCCTTAGCTTGCATTCCTTTAATTTATGAACAATTTAGACTTTTGAACTAATTTTGACTTTAAATTGTGATTTGAGTGTTATTTGAGTGATTTTGAATCTTTAATTTAGTTTGTTATTATATATTTTGTGTATTATATTTATTGTTTGTTATGAATGGACTGAATTGAATTATATTTGCAGGTGGGCAACAAAAACTGGCATTTTCTGCTGTAAAAATTATTGTAGAAAAAGTGGACAGGGTGGTTTTATCAGTCACTTTGTGCCATTTTTTAAATAAAAAATACCCCAAAAAGTGACGGACACGGTCCTTTAGTCCGTCGTTTTTTTGCATTTTTAAAAATATAAATTTCAGAAAAACGACGGACTGCGACACTTTGTCCATCGTTTTTTCTGCATTTTACAAAACAAAATAAAAACGAGAAAAGTGATAGACTGCATTGCTTTGTCTGTCGCTTTTCTGCTTTTTAAAAAAAATAAAAATCGAGAAAATCGATGGAGTCCGTCGTTTTATAGAGACAAAGGTCGTTCCTTTCTTTTAAAAAAAACCATAGAAAACGACGTAGTCCGTTGTTTGAAGGTGACACAATCCGTCGTTATTCGAAAAACGTTGAGGACAAAAGTGACAGACTGGACTGCTTCGCTTTTCCATCAATTTTGATTTTTAAAAAATGGCGTAGTTCGTCGCTTTTGGCCATCGCTTTTTGACAGTTTTTTATAGTGTGAGTTCTTGTGAACCTGAATACAAGCCTCTTGGCCCACCACTGATGTAAGTAACTCCACTCGGTGCAAGTTCATTTTTGAGTCAACATTAATGTTGCAGAATTTCAATACAATTTTTTTGAACCAAAATCTAAAAGATTGACCAATAAGAGTGCACATTATATTGCACTTTTAGCTAAACATAATATGTCACAGAATAGAGCACATTTATCTAATGAATTTATCATCAATGTCTTATGTCTGAATAGAGTGTAGATTTGAAGTATCTTTTACTTTTTGACTGTATAATTAGCAAGAAATCTTAAGTTCTATTGAAGCAGAGTATTAGCCAATCAAGAACTTACACGTCTTAAAAAATAAAAATAACGAAAATGAGAATATTTAGATGAATATGTAAACATCATTGGAGATACAAGAATAGGAATGAGGATATACTGGACAAGTTGAGAGTGACCTTTATTGTGGACAGGATACGAGAAGTGAGATTGAGATGGTTCAAACATATGAAGAGAAGGAACATAAATGCCTCAGTAGTCAGTGAGGAGGTGTTATTTGTGAGAGGTTAACGTCTACGTACAGAGAGGTAGAGGGTAAAATTAGGAAGAAACAGTGAAATGTGGTTAAATAGAATTTCACACATCTTCATTTTACTGAAAACATGATGCTAGATAGAAAAACATGAAGGTCGAGAAGGTTAATATAAGTCCAACATTTTATTTTATTTTTTACGAGGAAAGCATGGTTCTAGTTTAGAGTACCCTATTTGTTTCCTCCTCTCCTTAGTCCTTACCTCTTCTTTTTTTAAAAAAAAAAACCAAAACTACTGAGAGTAATTTACCAGCTAAACCACGCAGAGATGTAAGGGTTCCTCTCCAGATTGCCTTTTTACTTTTTCTTTACCGTATATATGTATACATCTTTTGTTTTCTTTTTTGATTTTTGTCTGATTTATTTTGTTGGTTGTGTATTGGGCCTGATCCAACTTTGTGTTGGGCCCTTTTCTTGCAAATATCCTCTAGTTTCTTTATGAGCAACTTTCACATATAGCAAACACAAAATTCATATTTGTATGCTATAGCAAAGTTTGCATAATTGCGCTCCATAGCAAACATATATATGTATAATTCGCTATACATATACAAAAAAAACAGTTGTATAATCTGCTTTGGTATACATATACAAAAAGATCAATTGTATAAAGTGAGAGAGGCGAGTGAGAGAGCGAGATCTGGGAGAGTGACGAGCGAGATCTGGGAGAGGGGAGAGAGGGGAACGAAAACATATGTATATATACAATTTTCACGCATTTTATACATTTGCGTTTTTGTATAAAGTGAGAGAGGCGAGTGAGAGAGCGAGATCTGGGAGAGTG
>NW_006239159.1:723608-738125 GCF_000226075.1 Solanum tuberosum
TATAATTATAAGTGTATAGGACGAAGATATATGTATTTGCATGTGTATATACAATTTTCTCTCGCTTTATACAAACACAAACACACTTTATACACTTGCGTTTGTATAAAAAATGAGAGAGGCGAGGGAGAGAACGAGAGTGGCGAGTGAGATTCACCAGGAGAGAGGTGAAATAGCAACAATTTGCTATGAGGTACAATTAAATCAAACTATATTTATAGCATTTAATTTGAATCAATAGTTTGCTATTATATACAATTTTCCCTTTCTTTATTAGGAAAATTACGCAGGTAAGCAAATATATATTAGTTAATTAGTTAACATAGCTAGAGTTTGAGTTAATTATCATTTGCCACTAATTTCTAGGCAAAATTACGCGGTTGAGTTTCAGTTGTATAAACGTGTAGTTTTCAGAATTTGTATAATATAATTTGTATAATGTAATTTGTATAATATAATTTGTATAACTGTTTAAAGTTCAAATGTTTGTGTTTGTATAAATTCGCAATTTCGAGTTTAATTTATACAAAAATAAATACAAATCAATTGATTAGTATCCAGTTTATACAAATGTAATTTGTATAATATAATTTGTATAACTCTTTAAAGTTCAGATGTTTGTGTTTGTATAAATTCGTTATTTCGAGTTTATACAAAAAATAAATACAAATCAATTGATACTAACCAGTTTATACAAATACAGACGGAAATAACTCAATTATACAAACGTATGTGAATTATACAAACGAGGTCACCCATAGCAGCTTAAACTATAGTTACAATCTGTAAATATGCAAATTATAACTATGAAGTCTAATTAACTTTATTATAGTGACTATTTGCTAAATTTCCTCTTTTTTATGAGAGGAACTTTCAAAAGTTAATAAAGGCTCAATGGTTACCCTTTAGTTTTTTCTTTTAAAAAAGAGACGATAAGAATTGTAAATTCAAAGATATTTCATAAATTTAATTAGTATATAAAATTGCACCTTTTCTTTTTTGAATTTTGAATTTCGTAAGAGACGTAGTTTTATTTGCCTATTTATTTACAATACCAGCGTAAATCAATATTTTAATTGCATTATTCAGTAAAACACACACACAAAGTCTTTTTTTATACTGTATCTTTCTTCGTCAAATTGGATTAAAGTCTTAGTAGCCTAATTTAAGAAAGGACAGAAAATAAAAATTTGTCCAAAAAGGTTAAAAGGAAAAAAAAACGTGGTACATGAATTAGCATTTAAAGATTTAATTCCAGAAAATACATATAGTTTAGATACATGCATCATAACCACTTCTTTAGAATTTTAAATCAAACTTTTAAATTCCAAGACGTTTATAGCTTATATTTTTATAGGTTAAATGAATAATTTAATTCTTAAAGGACGTAAAGTTCATTAACTTTGGCTGGCCAAGTACGTAAATAATAAATCTTCCAAATTGATCTTAATTTTTATTTTGACACTTAAATTCAAGTTCGTTTCAATTAAACCTTTTAACTCACATCAGAATGTATCATTTTGGCCCCTTTTTACTAACTAGTAATCAAAATAGAGTGAGTTGACTTCACTCGCACTAACTAGTAATTAAAATAGTATATTTTGATATATAATCACGTCCAAAACTTATCCTAAAAGTAAGCCATCATTGCAAATATAATTCAATTTTTAAGTTAGATATTGAATCTCATAAAAAATTAAAGTTTATATAAATATTCAATACCTTTTAAAAAATAAGTTTGAACAGTTAATTAATTTTTAAGATTAAGAATTTTATTTCTAAAAAATTAACTGACAATATTAAAGCAATAAAAATTATCAATTAGAGAGTGAATTGATTTCAAAATTAAGGATGCCTAGAATTATGATTTTCCCAATTGCACGGTAACGAAAACAACATTATCGGCAATAAATATACACATTTACAAAGAATGCTAAAGTTTTTATCGACATTAGTTATTGTCATTGGATCCAATGTTGCTATAGGCTTTAGAGACATTTACAAAGAGTGTATTGCCTCTAAAACAACACATTAAACAACAATCACAATATTATCGTTAATTAATTGTTGCTAAAGATCACTTTTTATAGTGTGGTCGAATTTCTTCTCGCTACGTTGCCTATCTCGTTTAATATTTAATCTATGTCGATTATGAATCTTTTTTTACCAAAATAATTGCTGAAAAGTGTAGGACTCAAGTTCACAAACTCACGAGCATTGGAACTCTCAGTCGTCTGACCTCTAGAACTTTCCTCCGCTTCCAACCATCCTTCCTGTCCAACAACTATTGTCACGACCCAGGGTACCCCTAGACGTAAGGTACCATGTAAGCCACTCAACATATCATAACGTAAAGCATTAGAACAACAAGAATAAAAATAACGCATTTCAAGTCCAAAATTTTCATAAAGAAAAGTGGAAGTCTAGACTTGTCTCAAATAGCCATCTATTACAATACTTGTATCAAAAATAGGGACACAACCCATACTACATAATCCGAAAAGAAAATACATGAATGAAACTACTAAGATAACATCCGTCCTCGAATCATGAGGACTCACCAACAAGCAAGGAGAAATGATCAATTCCAAGCTCTAGCCACAATGAGGACCACCTTGAGAACCGGACCCTACACTTGGGAAAAAATGTAGGAGAAATATGGATTAGTACAAAAATGCACTAAGTATGATAGTCATGTATAAAAACCTTGAAAACATGCAAAAGGGACATTTTAGTTGAATGCGTGCAATTTACTAAGTTAAAGCATCATTTTGAAGGTAATGGAAAAGAATAAGTCATAAGCATATTCACTACATAGATCATCATAGCATAATAGAAACATACCATAAATACCCTCAAAGCATACTTGTGCAATGCATGAATAAGATCTCATAATCCTACCCATGCCTAAGTAAAGCTTCTTGAGTAACCATAGTTCATAATTCATATCTTGTTCATAGTGGGAATAAGCCTTAACCGACATAGACCACGTGAGCTTATCATGGAATCCAGTTTTACCCACACCAAAAAGGGTTGTCCTACTTGACTAAGGTAGAACCATACTCTTAGCTTAGGTGGATCCACTAGCTAAATAACCTATGGGGCACATAGTTTATGGGATAAGGAGATTGCTACTAGAAACTCGCCCTTTCTGACGGGAGAGCTTCCATCTCAAGAGATTCTTTCTAGAAACCCGGCCTTTCTTACGGAAGAGCTTCGATCTCATATTCAATATTCATTCGGTGCTAAGAATTTATCCCACAGAGTACATATTAAGTCTTGACTTAAGTTCATATTCATGGAAGAATGCCTTGACACTCAATCCAACATAATTCATAAGATAACTCATAGATTCAATAGGTGAGAATAGCCTTTCAACCTTGGAATCATCATATTGTGAGAAAACCTTTCACATCATATCATATTCATACATAGGTGTGTATATGAGAATAGCCTTTCAACAACACAACAACTAGATCATAATCATAATCACTTGCCTCTCAAAATGTTCTTAAAGCATATATATAAATCTCATAATCATGCATAATTCTCATACTTTACCCTTCAAGGATCAAGGATCACATTCTATCAACATATCTAGAATTCACTACATTAGACATATATATAATCATAATTCAAGAAATCAATTCATTTCATACACAATCTACTAATACTCTTCTTTCATCAACAAACCCATATCACAAAATCATAAGTGGGAACTATGGGGGTTTCATGGGTTCTTGGGGAATTCATCTTAAAAACATCAATACTCATCAATTCATTCATAATATATCATAATTAAGGTATAAAAATCTTTTTAGAAAGGAACCCATGAATTTGGAGTAAAACCCTAGCTCTTAGGGATTTCTAACTTTGAAATTTGGAGTTTGAAGGGACTCCATGGATGAAGGACTACCACACCTTAGCTATGAATTTCCAAAGAAATCGAGTGGAAAACCTTGCTCCTTCAAACCCTAGCTTCAACTTTCCTCTTCTTCTTCCTTAGAGTTCTAGAGAGAGAAATTTTGAAAAGAAGATGAACTGTTGGGATTTGATTTGGGGGTTTTGGAAATAATGGGGTGAATGGGTATATTTTGACTTAAAATGACTTATATATGTGTATAAAACAAAGGCAAAATGACTTCACTTTAATAAGACTCAAACCGGAATTACCCAAAAACACCCCTCACTTTAAGTGAGCTGCCAGGGACCATGTGGGACCCCACGAGCGGTGGACATCACCACGAGTCGTGGTCCCCTTCGTGGACTTGAGGCAGTGGCTAGGCAACAAGTGCCTTTAGCTCACAAGCCCAAGGCATCTTCACAAGGGGCTCCATGAGTTGTGGTCCCTCTCGTGGGACTTGAGGCAGTGGCTAAGCCACCCTCCATCAACCCTCAACCACTAAGGCTTGTTCAAGGCCACTCCCACGAGTTGTCTAAGGCTTCGCGAGCCGTGAAGTGTCTCGTGTGGAGAAGCCGATTTGAGGCAGCTTTAAGGAGGCAACTGTCTCCACCTCCACGAGTGGCATCACCACTCGTGGTGACCACCATTGGTCATGAAGGACCTCGTGGTCTTGAGGCAGCGCCTTGGCAAGGATTGGGCAGCCTTGGCCATTGGCCTTTTGCCTTGGTTCTTGCCCTCCTTCCTTGACTCTAACCTTAATGTTTAGCTCTAGTCTAGCCTACTAATTTTTGGGGTGTTACAATATCTCCCCCTTGGGTACATTCGTCCTCGAATGACAATCTAAACACCTTACGGAGGTAAAGACAGACTAGCAGCCCATCATGTATGAAACATCAAAATAATGCACAATTCAAAGGAGGAAACATCAACTCCATCTCAACATAATCAATGCAACATAAGGAAGTAGGAACTACATCTAACAACCCATTATGCATGAAAACTCAATATTTCTTATATACATAGGGGGAACTACCTTCTCCATCTAAAAGCATGTTCAACACAACATCACGGAGACAATATGCAATTACTCTCAAAAGCATACTAAAGCATGTTCATCAACTCATCTCATGAAGTCAAATAGGCAACTCATATTAAATGCACAACAACATGAGGAATATAAATCATGAAAACTCATGTTCTTACTAAACATGTATTTCTCAAGAACATGCATAACATGAGGAAATCATGGAAAACACATATAGCACACATGACTCCCAAAACACTAAAACTCAAAAGAAACTATTTACCTCAAGCTTGAATAGGAGTAGAAGGAAAGAGATGAGGAAATCGGGACTTCATATCGGCCTCTGCCTCCCAAGTAGCACCCTCAACTAATTGATTTTTCCATAAAACCTTCACGGAATCTACTTCCTTATTTCTCAATCTCTTGACTTGCCGGTCTAGGGTCTCTACCGGAACTTCTTCATATGAAAGACTTTCATCAACTCCTAACCCTTCTAGGGAAAGAATGGATACCAGATCTTTAATACACTTCTTACACATAGAAACATGAAATATCGGATGAGCCAGGGCCAACTCATTTGGCAAATCCAACTCATAGGCAACTTTACCAACTCGTTTCAAAATTTGATATGGGCCAACATACCGGGAACTAAGTTTTTCTTTCTTGCCAAATCTCATCACAACCTTCATGGGTGAGATTTTCAAATAGACCCAATCATTAACTTCAAATTCTAGATCCCTTCTTCTCACATCGGCATAAGACTTTTGTCTACTTTGAGCCGTTCTCAACATCCCTTTAATAAGCCGAACTTTCTCAATGACTTCATAAACTAGATTGGGACCTATCAAAGCAATTTCACCTACCTCAAACCAACCAACCGGAAACCTACATATTCTACCATACAAAGCTTCAAAAGGAGCCATACCGATACTTGAGTGATAGCTATTATTGTAGGCAAACTCTATTAATGGCAAGTGACACCCCAATTACCCTTTAAGTCTATTACACATGCCCTCAAAATTTCCTCTAAGGTTTGAATGGTGTGTTCCGCTTGACCATCTGTTTGAGGGTGGAAAGCGGTGCTAAGCTTCACCTTAGTGCCAAAACCTTTTGGAACGACTTCCAATAGTGAGATGTAAATTGAGTACCCCGATCGGAAATGATAGATAGAGGAACTCCATTCAATTTCACTACTTCTCTTATATACAACTTGGCATAGTCTTCCGCCGAAAAATAAACCTTGACGGGAATAAAGTGGGATGATTTTGTCATCCGGTCTATAATGACCCAAATAGAATCATGTTGCCTTCGGGTGCGAGGCAAACCCATAATAAAGTCCATATTTATCTCTTCCCACTTCCAAGTGGGAATACTTGTATCTTGGGACAAGACTCCTGGCCTTTGATGCTCAACTTTAACTTGTTGACAATTAGGACATTTGGCTACAAATCATGCAATATCTTTCTTCATAAAGTTCCACCAATAGACTTCTCGTAGATCACGATACATCTTGGTGGATCCCGGATGAATAAAATACCGAGAACTATGAGATTTCTCTAAAATTTGATCCCTCAAACCATCAACATCCGGAACACATAACCGACCTTGGTACCTTAGCACTCCATCTCCCCATTGGGAGAAAGCCTCTACGGACTTTTTGAGAACCTATTGACACCCAATTTTGGCCAAACATTTTCAAAAATTCGCAAATTTTAAGTTTTACTTATTTAATAGTTGAAAATAATTTTTTTATAAATTTAAATAAGTTTATCGATAACTATCCTTATTTATCAAAATTTAGGATTTTTCTTTTATCAATTAATCTTAAAATTGCATTTTTACATGTCATTAGTTACGTTCATTTTTTTTATATTCATTTTATTGTTACATTTGTTAATATTTATTTTAATATTTTGCACAGTCTAGAAATTCATTCAAATACAGATATTTTACTTGATCGATAATTTTAGGCCACAATCCCAAGCCCACAATTGAGCCCATTTAACAATTATTTCCTATATAAGTTTTAGTTAGGTTAAAAAATAATGGTGTGGTGAATTATTTTTGAAAAGGGGATGAAAACTTTCCAAAATAGAAAAACCCTAAAAGTTTCTCCTCCTGCTTTTTGGCACAAAAAAAAAACAGCTGCCACCCAACAACCCATTTTATCCGGCAAACAACAACAACCGGAAACAACAACCCTCACCCGTTCTTCTCATCACCAACAACCCCCAAAACCCTCTTCGTTTTCTTCTTTTTCTGGTGAAATAGTCATTGGAAATGACCCCTTTCTCCTTCTCCAGCTAAAACAACTGCCAAACAGCCTCCAAACCAACCCACAAAACCCCAACTCAACCACACCCCTTTTTCGTTTTTATCCGATAACAACAACAAACCCATCTAGAACCATCGGAGCAACGAGCTTCGAGCTCACGCCAGCGGCACCGCGAACGGACAGTAGCTCCGGCGAGGAGTTTCAAACTCCGATGAACCGGAGCCAATAAAATGGTGCTCTGTCCCCATCCTCTTTCCTCTTTTACGATTATTATTATTTTTCTCTTGTTTTGCAGGTGGAACGTTGTTGTCCCAATGAGCTTTAAAGCTCCGACGAACAAAATATGACCTTGCTGCATCGGAGAAACGCACACCATCCTTCATCGCTATCAGATCTCTATAAATCGGAGCTTCAATATATATTTCTCCCTTCTTTTCCTTATCAATGTATAGGTAATCATTTTAATTCAAATAACTCATTAAGTTAGATATTAGTTTACCTTTGTTATAATCACTGCTTTGAATTTCCACCAAGGTTTTCTATTATTTTTGTTTTAGTTTTTGGTCTACTGTTTTACCTATTCATTATTAATTTGTTTTATTTGTGGATCATATTATTATATTAAGTGATTAGCTTATAGCTCTTTATTTTATTTATTATGAAGTGATATATACAAGTGTTTAGATAACTTTATTAATTAAAGGGAAAAAGGACGGATTTACCCCCGAACTTTAATAAATGGTACGTCTATACCCTCCGTTATACTTTGCATCCACATAAGCCCCTGCCGTCCAATTATAGGTACACACATGCCCCTCTCACTAACGGATCCCTCATTTTTTACACGTGTCTTAATCCTAATGAACTACCCGTTTGACCTTTTTTTAACCCATAAACCAACTATCCGCCCCATAACCCAATTTCCTCTAAGATATATCCTAATTAAAAGACCTAAATCTAAAGGTCCCGTTCCTAACACACAAAATAATACACAAATTTTTTTTTTAAAAAAAACACCTACTATCGTCTTCTTCAACTCAACCAATAGAGCTCCATTTCTCAGCTCCAATGGATCTGTAACACTTAACTAAATTTTCTCCTCTCTTTCTTACTGTTACATGGACTTTTCTTCATCTCTGCCGCTGAATTTCCCGATCATACAATGATGCAACTATCAACCGCGTTGCGTTCAGCTCACTCAAGTTCCCTCTTCTTCATCAAATCCATCACTTCTTCTTCTTCTTCCTCTATTAACCAACACCTCCTCTTCGTCCTTTCGAATCCAAATTGGCGAAAACACCCTTCTCTCAACACCCTCATTCCTTCTTTATCCCCTTCTCATTTCTCTTATTTCCTTTTGCAAAACCCAAATCTCAACCCCCACATTGTAATCTCCTTCTTCTATTATTTATCTACCCGAAATACCCTTTTATTCAAACCCAATCCTCAATCTTACGCACCCTTTTTACGCATTTTGATTTCCAATAACCTCTTCCGGGTTGCTGAAAGAACCCGACTTTCCATGATTAAATCTGGCGAAACTCGGGACGATGCTGTTTTCGTGATGGATTTTGTTCGGGAGATGAGGTGCAGGTTTAAAGTTGATGTTTGGGGTTATAACAAGTTGTTGATGTGCTTATCAAGGTTTGTTATGATTGATGATATGAAATGTGTGTATGATGATATGTTGAGTGATATGATTAAGCCTGATATTGGGTGATAGGAACAGGACTTTAGATTTGGGTCTTTTAATTAGGATATATCTTAGAGGAAATTAGGTGGATATTGGGTTATGGGGCGGATAGTTGGTTTATGGGTTAAAAAAAAGGTCAAACGGGTAGTTCATTAGGATTAAGACACGTGTAAAAAATGAGGGATCCGTTAGTGAGAAGGGCATGTGTGTACCTATAATTGGACGGCAAGGGCTTATGTGGACGCAAAGTATAACGGAGGGTATAGACGTACCATTTATTAAAGTTCGGGGGTAAATCCGTCCTTTTTCCATATATTTATTAAATGAGATTCTAGTAAGGCAATTTCAAAGACTCGTTTTATACTATTGCTTGAGAGAAAATCTAATTTAAGACACTTGCATGGGGTTGCTCAATGGAATTTAAAATGATAATTCACATAAAAAAAATAGATTCTCGAACAATAAATTGTTACCTAATTAATTATCCAAAGAAATCTAAAAGATATAAGATTTTACAGTCCAAATCAATAAAATTCAAGAATTGTTGAATCTGACAATGCAGAATTCATTAAGAAAGGTAAAGTTAATGGGAGTGTTGAATGATAAAGCAGTTTGGTGGTTGTTGCTGTTGTTATTGTTATTATTATTATTATTATTATTATTATTTTGTTAGGTTCTTATAGTTTGGATGGTTGTATTTTATCTTATAGTGTCATATAGTTAGTTTCATTTTATTTTATGTCGAAATTCTATTAAAATTGGCCAATGAAAAAATCTCTCCGTCGATTTTTGAGGCCTTCCCAATATTAAAGACGGAATTTTAGTTTAAGTTTATATATTTTTTGTTTGTTAAATTTGACCGATGAAGAAATTACCGTCGATTTTCAAGGCCTTCCATGTTAATAAGACGGGTTTTATTTTTAAGTTATTATTTGAGTTATTCATTTTTATTCATATTTATTTAGTACTAACACTTTTACTAAGTGTCTTTATAGGTACACAGAGTTGTTTTCCATTTAAGCTATTTGAAACGGAGTTCGAATTATAACTTTTATTTATTATTGTTTTATTTTATTATTTGTGTATATTACTAGTTATTATACTTGTATATTTATTTTTATTTCCTCCTCAATTTGAAAAAGTGAATTTAGTCGGGACCCACATTTATTGATTTCGAAAGATGCCTAACATCTTCCTTTCGGAATAACTTGAACCCCTTACCTAGAATCTAATGATTTCATAGATCATTTAATTGGTTTCCTAGTTTTCCTAAAATAAGGTGGCGACTCCTTTAAAATTCGTTTATTCTTAAAATTCTTTTAAAATCGACTTAATTGATTATTTTTTGAGTCGTCACACGTTTCTTCCTATTGTAATAAAGTAGGGATGTAAACAGAATGGCGACTCCGCTGAGGATATAGAGGTTCTAACCATTATGAATTCATTCTTTCAAATTGAGGAGGTCTTTCTTTTATCGTGTTATATCTTGCGTGTTGTATATTTTGTTGATTGCTTGTAGATTGTACTTGTGGTTTATTCATTATTTGTTTAATTGTATGTATATTGTCATTGCATTCATGGCATTTTCCAACTTGTATGTATAGTATATTAAGGACGGTTTTTGCATAATCGCAGCCGGACTTTTTATACTCGACCCTTTTTCGGAATGATCGACAATTTATTGGTAGGTCATGCGTCCAATGGTTGTCGTGAGTTCCAACCTAAGTTGTCCACTTGGGTTCCCGGTCTTTCAAAAACCACTTTTGGTCAACTAGCGTAGAGCGAAACCAAATCTCGAATTTAGCGCATTTTGAACTAAGTCGACCCAACACCCAAGGCGTGTTGGGCACATTAGAAGCCCACCTTAAGTCTAAAATGGCCTCCGGCCTAAATGAACGATCATAATGTGTGTTCAAATTTGAAAGATGTATACGTCATTTGGCAATTCATTGTCACTCGAGGTTGGGAGTTTAATTTAGTAGCTTACTCCAGTCGAAGAATGAACTTTACAAGCTAACATTTCATCCAAAAGTTGTTGGCATTCGGAGATGACAAGTGATTCAAGAAGTAAAGACCTTCTAAAAGTCTTAGTTTAGGATTGTACCACTGCGTGAGATTGATTATTTGTTTTTTTTCTTTTTTTCCTTATTTTGTAATCCTATTTGAATTATTTATAAAATTTGTACTAAGTGTTTGGGGGACAATGGAATGTTGTCAAATGGCGTAATACATCCTTCAAATCGATAGGCCTACCCATGGCATAAAAGGGTCACATATTTGTATAGGACGCGCAATAATTGTTTGTATGATATGTGATATAGTTTAGTTTGTCTTCAATCAAAATATTGTTTATGTGTTTAATTAATTCTTTGTGTGATATTTTGCATTATCCATTATGAATACGAATTAACACATTTACCTTTTGAGTTTTTCTTTCTTTTTGCTAGAGGTTGATTTATTTGGAAGTCATTGTTCATCCGAAATTGCAAGGGACAAGAGGACTCGCGAAATCTGAGTCTTTGTATTTCATAAGACATTAGTATCAAGTCAAAAATATAAATCAGGGGAGTCTTTGACGGTAAGGTTACACTCATTTATTTTTTATTGTTTTGCATGTTGGCCCTGCTTTCACACATTTCTTATATTTTTGCAGGAAAATCATCCCTGACGACAATTGGGGATGGTCATAATGATGTCTGGTTCTCGTGGATAATTGGGAGAAGACACAGTTTCAATAGACATTTAAAAAAAAAGAATACAACAAGTGGTTACTGTAAAAAAATGAGAGACCACATTCAACAGACAGTACAAAGATCGACAGTTAAGAGGATACAGTGAATCGCTCTGAGTTTGTCTAAATTTTGAAATTATTTTATGCAATAACTGAACGAACTATGCGAACTTGATTCTCATCTCGATGAGATACGTAGGCAACCCTTCTTGGATTTGGTATTCATTTTTTCAAATTTCAAAAGAATAAAAAGTAAAATAGTTTGTGCATATTTTTCAAAGCTTTATCTGCACGAACTACGTGAACCTGATTCTCATCTCGGTGAGATATGTAGGCAGCCCTTCTTGGGTTCGGTATTTATTCTTTCAAATCTAAAAAATAAGGGAATAAAAAAATGAAGAAATGAAAAGTAAAATAGTTTGTGCATATTTTCAAAGACATATCTGCATGAACTACGCACAACTGATTCTCATCTCGATGAGATATGTAGGTAGCTCTTGTTGGGTTCGGTATTCATTTTTAAAAAAAATAAAAAAAACTGTTTTGTACATATTAAAATATTCATGTCTTTAGCTCAATTGGGACCAATACAGTTAGGAGCATGTAAAATATTCGATATGATGAAGAGGACTGACTCTTTGGTAAACCATAGATTCTTTTGGTACATCTCATTTGTACTTTTGTGATGCTTGAAAATTCTCTTGCAGGCATTCAAGATAAGAATAAAACCAACCTCATGGTTTCTCATGTGCATGGTGTGGAGAGCTTTTAGATCAAAATTCAATTGCATTGCACTGTTGATCTAAAACTTGGCCTGAATGTTTTTCGAGGTGAAATCCTGAGTATTGTTTGGTATGGGAAAGGATTGTAGGCCTTCTTTGACCCGATTGTGTCTTTCAAAGCCTAACAAATGACATTAATCCCTAGTTTTCTCCACTTTGAGTCTGAAGCCTTTCTTTGGACAACCACATCTTAGTCATTACCCTTCTGAGTGCTTACATGCACTATCCCTCGCTTGGCCCAATCTTCTTGAGCGCGCCGAAGATGTGCAAATTATAAAAGAAGATTCATGTTTGAAGTTGTCAAAGGCAAAAGATACAAAGTCCCCCAAAGTCAAGAAAACAAAAAATGACTTCTAGAAAAAAAAAAGAAAAAAAAAGGAAGGTGGAAAGAAATAAATAAAGACAAATACACCCCTACAAGGTCAATGAAAGACGACGAGGAAAAAACTCCAATAAAAGAGGAGAAAACTTCAAAACAAAGGGGTGAAAAAAGGAAAAGTTCCAACAAATAAGAATTCAAAAGAAGTCAAAAAAAAAGAAAAAAAAAGGGACAATAAAGAGGATCAGACGTCAAAGGTGTATCAATCATCAAAAACACAAATTCACTGTGACGCTCAAGAAGGAATTAAGTCACTCTTATCCCAAATAAATATTCTACCCGTCCCTAAGCCTACATTACAAGCCAATAACAAGTCCTACATGATCTTATTCCTAATGTCCTTACATTAGTGGAGATTTACATAAGGGCCAAACATATGGTATCACAGTTGCATGCATTGAACATTTTTGTGAGTGTGAGTGCACCTTGAAAAATGTCCTCAAATAATATGCTTCAAATATGTGTGAAATAGGACTTTTCTTATTGTGAGGGCAACTGAAACATGAGGATGGTACAATTCAAAACCTTTGTTTGAAGCAAGATGAACAAATCTTGTTGATACTTAAGTATGTTTGAGGTACCACTTGAAGCTGCAGGAGTTACCTTGAATTCAGTTTTAATTAGAAAAAGAAAAAGGAAAAAAGAAGAGATTTATATGCGATCCTGACTCCTGGTACCAATTGTAGTCAAGATTTGATTGTCTCTTTATATTATTTATATTTCAAAAAAAAAAAAAGGGTGAGCAAGCATTCACTCTTTAACATTTTTCCAAATTTTTTTTTTAGATTCTTTGCATTAAAGAAAAAAAAAAGACTTTGTCTTTCCTTTTTGGGTTATTCATTGCAAAAAGTGTCATTAGGCTAAACTTGTCAGTGTGAGACACATATTTTACTTCATTGGATTGTCCGTCCAAAATTTTTGATATATCTTGTCTTTAAGCTCTGAATAGCACAGGGAATATTATTTTCTTATTTCATCATGTTCATATTGTACATTTTCTACTGACGATCTTATCTCAGATTCTTTGCAGTATTCATCATTTACAGGATTGGAACTACATTTGACCTGATTCCTGGCTCAACAGGATATGTAGGCGCCACGATGACTCGGTCATATACCCAGTGTGATTTTCTTTTCACCTTGTAATAAAAACTGGACAGAATTTTTTAGAACATCTCAAAAATTCACAATAAATGTGCTATCTCCAACAAATCAATATTGGAGATCATTTTGAGATTTGCCAAAAGTTTTAACTGGGACAGAATTTTTAAGAAAGACCTCAAAAAATTCCAACAAGTACTGTCAGAAGCTTGATAGTCAACTTCAAATGATCCATCATCGCTTGAAGTTCAAAGTCAACTTGAAAATCTCCAGCATTGTCATAGCAAGCCAGTAACTCCTAGTACAAATCCCCAATAAGACATGAGTCACAATGAACACAAAGTGTTCAAGAGCAAAATGATGGTTGCTCATTTGTGTCAAGGTGATCAAGCACTTTGTACACATTCTCTTGTGAATCTTTCCTTAAAGTTTCTTGACTGTGTCGCTAGAGAAAACGATATGGTGTCTACTAATCGTTCATTTCCTAGTACAGGAACAGATGAAAACATCAAGCAGACGACATTTTCAAGACATCGAGTCATCCACCTCGTTACAGTTGGACAATCATTGGGCCATCCACCTCGTTACAATTGGACAATCGTCGGGCCATCCACCTCGTTACAGTTGG
>NW_006239159.1:738374-767006 GCF_000226075.1 Solanum tuberosum
GATGTGCACCCTATCTATTCAACGTTCAAGTTGGTGGAAACTTGCGTTGAAAAGATATTTGCATTTAAGTCGCATCTATTTTGAGGTGAAGGATGCGCACCTTATCTATTCCACGTTCAAGTCGAAGGAGACTTGCATTGAAAGATATTTGCATTTAAGTCGCATCTATTCGGAGGTGAAGGATGCGCACCATATCTATTCAACGTTCAAGTCGAAGGAAACTTGCGTTGAAAGATATTTGCATTTAAGTCGCATCTATTCGGAGGTGAAGGATGCGCACCATATCTATTCAACGTTCAAGTCGAAGGAAACTTGCGTTGAAAGATATTTGCATTTAAGTCGCATCTATTCGGAGGTGAAGGATGCGCACCATATCTATTCAACGTTCAAGTCGAAGGAAACTTGCGTTGAAAGATATTTGCATTTAAGTCGCATCTATTCGGAGGTGAAGGATGCGCACCATATCTATTCAACGTTCAAGTCCACATATTCAAAATCCTATCGATGGACACATATTCAAAATCCTACTGATGGATCATTTTTTTTCATTCATCGTTTATCGATGGACACACATTCAAAATCCTAGCGATGGATCATCTTTATTCATTCGTCCTACCGATGGACATATATTCAAAATCCTACCGATGGATTTTTTTTTTTTCATTCGTCCTATCGATAGACACACATTCAAAATCCTAGCGATGGATCATCTTTTTTCATTCGTCCTACCGATGGACATACATTCAAAATACCTACCGATGGATCATCATCTTCATTCGTCCTACCATTGGACATGCATTTTTATCCTACCAATGGATCATCTTCATTTGTCGTATTGTAAGAGATGCTACCTTTTTCCCTGTAATTGTCTCTACTGATGAGTTTCATCTTTGTTTTTTTGAGAACATCCAAGAGGATGCATTCTCAGTTGAGCCACATGTGCGGACTATTTCAACAAGGACGCAACACAGCGTGAAACCTTTTGGAGGCAAGTTCAGGGTCGACTTCCACCACATTCCAACCGTACTTTTATATAAAGGTCATGTGTTCGGCCAAAATTGGATTTGTCAATTTTCGTTGTTTAAGATTTCTTTCATCAATCATATCCAACAAAAGGGACAACTGTTGACACCCAATTTTGGCCAAACATTTTCAAAAATTCGCAAATTTTAAGTTTTACTTATTTAATAGTTCAAAATAATTTTTTTATAATTTTAAATAAATTTATCGATAAATATCCTTATTTATCAAAATTTAGGATTTTTCTTTTTTCAATTAATCTTTAAACTGCATTTTTATATGTCATTAGTTACGTTCATTTTTTTTTATATTCATTTTATTTGTTACATTTGTTAATATTTATTTTGATATTTTGCACAGTCTAGAAATTCATTCAAATACAGATATTTTACTTGATCGATAATTTTGGGCCACAATCCCAATCCCACAATTGAGCCCATTTAACAATTATTTCCTATATAAGTTTTAGTTAGGTTAAAAAATAAGTGGTGTGGTGAATTATTTTTGAAAAGGGGATGAAAACTTTCCAAAATAGAAAAACCCTAAAAGTTTCTCCTCCTGCTTTTTGGCACAAAAAAAAAACAACTGCCACCCAACAACCCATTTTATCCGGCAAACAACAACAACCGGAAACAACAACCCTCACCCTTTCTGCTCATCACCAACAGCCCCCAAAACCCTCTTCGTTTTCTTCTTTTTCTGGTGAAATAGTCACCGGAAACGACCCCTTTCCCCTTTCTCCTTCTCCAGCTAAAACAACTGCCAAACAGCCTCCAAACCAACCCACAAAACCCCAACTCAACCACACCCCTTTTTCATTTTTATCCGATAACAACAACAAACCCATCTAGAACCATCGGAGCAACGAGCTCCGAGCTCACGCCAGCGGTGCCGCGAACGGACAGTAGCTCTGGCGAGGAGTTTCAAACTCTGATGAACCGAAGCCAATAAAATGGTGCTCTGTCCCCATCCTCTTTCCTCTTTTATGATTATTTTTTTTCTCTTGTTTTGCAGGTGGAATGATGTTGTCCCAACGAGCTTTAAAGATCCGACGAACAAAATATGACCTTGCTGCATCGGAGAAACGCACACCATCCTTCATCGCTATCAGATCTCCATAAATCTGAGCTTCAGTGTATATTTCACCCTTCTTTTCCTTATCAATGTGTAGGTAATCATTTTAATTCAAATAACTCATTAAGTTAGATATTAGTTTATCTTTGTTATAATCACTGCTTTGAGTTTTCCACCAAGGTTTTCATTATTTTTGTTTAGTTTTTGGCTACTGTTTATCTATTCTTTATTAATTTGTTTATTTGTGGATCATATTATTATATTAAGTGATTAGCTTATAGCTCTTTATTTTATTTATTATGAAGTGATATATACAAGTGTTTAGATAACTTTATTAATTAAATATAAGTTGAGTTGTTGATATACACATATGTGGTTGTCTTATTTTATTTTATTTTTCTTCATTTGTTCACGACTTTGAATTTGTTCTTTTTTTTTTACCGCATCTTTCTAATTTTTTCATATGTGATTGTTATGGGTTTATTAAATTGGTTGATTCATGTTCTAAGAAGTTACAGAAATTACGTTCCTACATTAATATTATTTAATTATTATTGTTTTGTTATGTTGTTAACAGTTTGGTGGTTGTTGCTGTTGTTATTGTTATTATTATTATTATTATTATTATTATTATTATTATTATTATTATTATTATTATTATTATTATTATTATGTTAGGTTCTTATAGTTTGGATGGTTGTATTTTATCTTATAGTGTAATATAGTTAGTTTCATTTTATTTTATGTCGAAATTCTATTAAAATTGGCCAATGAGAAAATCTCTCCGTCGATTTTTGAGGCCTTCCCAATATTAAAGACGGAATTTTAGTTTAAGTTTATATATTTTTTGTTTGTTAAATTTGACCGATGAAGAAATTACCGTCGATTTTCAAGGCCTTCCATGTTAATAAGACGGGTTTTATTTTTAAGTTATTATTTGAGTTATTCATTTTTATTCATATTTATTTAGTACTAACACTTTTACTAAGTGTCTTTATAGGTACACAGAGTTGTTTTCCATTTAAGCTATTTGAAACGGAGTTCGAATTATAACTTTTATTTATTATTGTTTTATTTTATTATTTGTGTATATTACTAGTTATTATACTTGTATATTTATTTTTATTTCCTCCTCAATTTGAAAAAGTGAATTCAGTCGGGACCCACATTTGTGGATTTTGAAAGATGCCTAACATCTTCCATTCGGAATAACTTGAACCCCTTACCTAGAATCTAATGGTTTCGTAGATCATTGAATTGGTTTCCTAGTTTTCCTAAAATTAGGTGGCGACTCCTTTAAAATTCGTTTATTCTTAAAATTCTTTTAAAATCGACTTAATTGATTATTTTTTGAGTCGTCACGACGTTTCTTCCTATTTGAATAAAGTAGGGATGTAAACCGAGAACTATGAGATTTCTCTTGGTGGATCCCGGATGAATAGAATACCGAGAACTATGAGATTTTTCTAAAATTTGATCTCTCAAACCATCAACATCCAGAACACATAACCGACCTTGGTACCTTAGCACTCCATCTCCCCATTGGGAGAAAGCCGCTACAGACTATTTCAACTCAACTAACATAGGATCAAGGCCTTGTTTAGACTTCACATCCATCAAAAAGGACGATTCGGAACCATTATGGACAATGACACCACCCTTGGTGGAACCCACTAGTTGGACACCTAGTTGGGCCAACCTATGCACCTCATGAACCAACTCTTTCTTGTCATCCTCTACATGAGCCACACTACCCATGGACAACCTACTAAGTGTGTCCTATACCACATTAGTTTTGTCGGGGTGATAAAGGAACACTCATATCATAATCCTTCAGCAATTCTAACCACCTTTGTTGACGAAGATTCAAGTCCTTTTGACTAAACACATATTGAAGACTTTTGTGATCGGTGAAACATCCACATGGACCCCATACAAATAATGCCTCCATATTTTCAAGGCAAACACAACCGCCGCTAATTCAATGTCATGGGTAGGATAATTCTTCTCATGGACTTTAAGTTGCCTTGAAGCATAGTCAATCACCTTACCATTTTGCATAAGCACACATCCCAACCCAACTCTAGAGGCATCACAATATACCACAAAACCATCCATACCTTTCGATAAAGTCAATACCGGGGCGGAAGTAATTCTATCCTTCAACTCTTCCGACCACACAAACTTAGCTTTCTTTTGAGTCAAAGCCGTCAAAGGAGAAGCAATGGAAGAAAATCCCTCAACAAACCTTCTATAGTAACCGACCAAACCCAAAAAGCTTCTAATATCTGAAGGAGTTAGAGGTCTAGGCCAACTCTTGACAGCATCCGTCTTCTTAGGATCCACCTCAATACCCTTGCTTGACACAATATGACTAAGGAAAGCTACGGATCTTAGCCAAAATTCACACTTGCTAAACTTTGCAAAAAGTTGGTGGTCTTTAAGACTTGCAGACAATACTCATATGGTCCACGTGTTCATTCTCACTCCTTGAATAGATCAAAATATCATCGATAAACACAATCACAAACATGTCTTGGTATTGCCTAAACACTCTATTCATTAGGTCCATAAATGCCGCTGGGCATTAGTTAAGCCAAATGACATCACAAGGAATTCATAATACCCATACCTAGTTTGGAAATCTGTCTTGGGTATATCATCCCCTCTCACCCTCAATTGGTGATACTTCGAACGAAGGTCAAATTTTGAAAAGTAACTAGCCCCATGAAGTTGATCAAACAAGTCATCGATTCTCAGAAGGGGATATTTATTCATAATGGTCACTTTGTTCAATTGACGATAATCGATGCACATTCTAAGATACCCATCCTTTTTTCTAACAAACAACACTGGAGCACCCCGATGAAAGATACTTGGTCGGATGAATCCCTTATCTAATACTCCCTCCGTTTCACAAAGAGTGGCCTAGTTTGACTTGACACGGAGTTTAAGAAAATAAAGAAGACTTTTGAATCTTGTGGCCCTAAATTAAAGTTATGTCAAATGTACAAAATTGTCCTTTAATCTTATGGTCTTAAACATGCCACGTGGAAAGTTGAAAGTAAAATGTTACTAAAAAAGGAAAGAGGTCATTCTTTTTTAAACAAACTAAAAAGGAAAGGAGGTCATTCTTTTTTAAACGGAGGGAGTAAATCCTTTAGTTTCTCTTTCAACTCTTTCAACTCGGCCAGAGCTATTATATAAGGAGGAATGGAGATAGGTTGCGTATCCGGTAAAAGGTCAATACCATAATCTATTTCCTACTCGGGAGGAATACCGGGCAAATCATCAAGGAAAATTTTTGGGAACTCATTCACTACCGGAACTGACTCTAGAGAAGGGGTTTTAGAATTAACATCCCTCACCCTAACAAGATGATAAATACGCCCTTTTGAGATCATCTTCCTCGCTTTAAGGCAAGAGACAAATTGACCTCTAGGTATAGAATTTCCCCCCTTCCACTCTAAGATAGGCTCATTTGGAAATTGAAACCTAACCACCCGAGTCCTATAATCGATAGAGGCATAACATGCATGCAACCAATCCATACCCAAAATCACATCAAAGTCTAACATGTCTAATTCTACCAAATCCACCAAGGTAACTCTATGGGACAAGGAAATAGGACAAATTTTATACACCCTCTTAGCCACCACCGAATCACCAATCGGGGTAGAAATCGAAAAAGGGTCTAATAACACTTCGGGGAGCATATCAAACTTATTGGCCACATACGGTGTCACAAAGGACAAAGTATCACCGATATCTAAAAAGGCATATACATCAATATTAAATACTTTTGACATACCGGTCATAACATCTGGGGAGCTCTCTTGGTTATTTCAGGATTGAAGAGCATAAAAATGGTTTTGCTTTGGAGCATTGGAGTTTGAACCGCTAAAAGGATATTTCTTGTCTTCTTTCCCCTTGGCCAAAAGTGTTGGGAAATTCCTCAGTTGATGACCACTCTTACCACAACTAAAACAAACACCTATGCCGGCTAGGCACTTCCCATCATGTTTCTTCCCACATTTTGCACAATTAGGCTTATTCATATAAGAACCACCACTATTACCTCCATGTGGTTTAGGGTTGGAAACCATATCTTTGTTGCCCCTTGGAGCACTAGAGGAGCCTTGGTTGGAAAACCCTTGTTTGAATCTTTGTCGACCTTGTCCATCGAACCTAGCATTGGAGAAGTTCCCATCACCAGTCCTAGCTCTTTTCAGCTCCCTATTCTTTTTCTTGAGTTTTGAATCCTTAATTTGTTGAGCTTACACCATAAGCCTTGAGATATCCATGTCATGATGGAGCATTATCATACCATATTCTTCTTCAACCGAGTCCGTAAAAAACCTACTCATCTCATCCCTCAAATATGCCACCATAGTCGGAGCATACTTGGACAATTGGGTGAACTTTATGGCATACTCTTTCACACTCATACTTCATTGACAAAGGTTAATGAACTCTTCCACCTTAGCTTCCCTCAACTCTCGGGGAAAGAATCTATCAAGAAATGCAGATTTAAACCCCTCCCAATCTATGGGACCCGCTCCTACCGGCCTATTCCTCTTCCATTGAATATATCACACTTGAGCAACACCTTTCAATTGTTAATCGACCAACTCCTCTTTCTATACCGAAGTTACCCCCATAATATCAATTACTTTATAAACCTCTTCCACGAGGGTCCTCTTCCACTTTGGAGCCATGAAATTCGGGAGGATTCCTTCTAGCAAAATCCCTAACCCTTGAAGCGGCCAAATTCACATTAGGATTTACCGAAGCTACAACCTCTCTTTGAGCCGTTACGGCTCGAGCCAAAATTTGGAAAGTTGACCTAAACTCCACATGGGTCACATTCTCAACCAAAGGGTCAACCAGAGCTTGATTAGCTTAAGGAAGAGCTCCTTGATTCACATTCTCATCTTCCACCCTTCTAGCGTTATCCCTTCGTGTATTCATATCCTGAAGACACAAGAGAAAGATTAGAAGAGGGACTTTATAGAGTTAAACTCTAAGGCACGACTCAAGAGTAATGAAAGAAATGAGGTTTCCTAAACATCTTATAGCCACTCATTCATAAGTGTGGCACACTTCACACTCATGAACAAGACTCTACTAGACGTGACTTATGAGATATCATCCTAGAATCATTCTAAACCTTGTGCTCTAATTACCAAGTTTGTCACGACCCAAGGCACCCCCTAGACGTAACATGGCACATAGAACCCCAAAAGGCATTATTTAAGCCACTCAGCATATCATAACGTAAAGCATTAGAACAATAAGAGTAAAAACAATGCATTTCAAGTCCATAATTTTCATAAAGGAAAGCGGAAGTCTAGACTTGTCTCAAATAGCCATCTATTACAAAAATTATATAAAAAATAGGGACACAACCCATACTACATAATCCAAAACAAAAATGCATAAATGAAACTACTAAGATAACATCCGTCCTCCAATTATGAGGACTCACCAACAAGCATGGAGAAATGATCAATTCCAAGCTCTAGCCACAATGAGGACCACCTGAGAACCGGACCCTACACTTGGGGAAAATGTAGGAGAAATATGGGTTAGTACGAAAATGCACTAAGTATGATAGCAATGCATTAAAACCTTGAAAACGTGCAAAAGGGACATTTTAGTTGAATGCATTCAATTTACTAAGTTAAAGAATCATTTTGAAGGTAATGGAAAAGCATAAGTCATAAGAATATTCACTACATAAATCATAATATCATAATAGAAACATACCATAAATACCCTCAAAGCATACTCGTGCAGTGCATGAATAAGATCCCATAATCCCACCCATGACTAAGTAAAGCTTCTTGAGTAACCATAGTTCATAATTCATATTCTTGTTCATAGTGGGAATAAGCCTTAACCGACATAGACCATGTGAGCTTATCATAGAATCCATGTGTTACCCACACCAAAAAGGGTTTTCCTACTTGCGTAAGGTAGAACCATACTCTTAGCTTATGTGGATCCACTAGCTAAATAACCTATGGGGCACATAGTTTATGGGATAAGGAGATTCCTACTAGAAATCCGCCCTTTTTAACGGGGGAGCTTCCATCTCAAGAGATTCTTTCTAGAAACTCGACATTTCTAACGGAAGAGCTTCGATCTCATATTAAATATTAACTCAGTGCTAAGCATTTATCCCACAGAGTACCTATTAAATGTTAACTTAAGTTCATATTCATGGAAGAATGCCTTGACACTCAATCCAACATAATTCATAAGATAGCTCATAAATTCAATAGGTAAGAATAACCTTTCAACCTTGGAATCATCATATTGTGAGAAAACCTTTCACATCATATCATCTTCATACATAGGTATGTATATGAGGATAGTCTCTCAACAACACAACAACTAGATCATAATCATAATCACTTTACTCTCAAAGTGTTCATGAAGCATATACATAAATCTCATAATCATGCATAATTCTAATACTTTACCCTTTAAGGATCAAGGATCACATTCTATCAATATATCTAGAATTCACTACATTAGACATGTATATAATCATAATTCAAGAAATCAATTCATTTCATACACAATCTACTAATACTCTTCTTTCATCAACAAACCCACATCACAAAATCATAATTGGGAACTATGGGGGTTTCATGGGTTCTTGGGGAATTCATCATAAAAACATCAATACTCATCAATTCATTCATAATATATCATAATTAAAACATAAAAATCGTTTTAGAAAGGAACCCATGAATTTGGAGTAAAACCCTAGCTTTTAGGGATTTCTAACTTAGAAATTTGGAGTTTGAAGGGACTCCATGGATGAAAGATATCCATGGATGAAGGACTACCATACCTTAGCTATGAATCTCGAAAGAAATCAAGTGGAAAACCTTGCTCCTTCAAATTCTAGCTTCAACTTTCTTCTTCTTCTTCCTTGGAGTTCTAGAGAGAGAAATTTTGAAAGAAGATGAACTTTTGGGATTTGATTTGGGGTTTTTGGAAATAATGGGGTGAATTGGTGTATTTTCACTTAAAATGACTTATATAGGTGTATAAAACTAAGGCAAAATGACTTTACTTTAATAAGACTCAAACCGAAATAACCCAAAATACCCCTCACTTTAAGTGAGTTGCCAGGGACCACGTGGATCCCCACGAGCCATGGTCATGACCACAAGTCGTGGTCCCCTTCATGGACTTGAGGCAGTGGCTAGGCAACAAGTACCTTTAGCTCACAAGCCCAAGACATCTTCACGAGGGGCTCCACGAGCCGTTGTGCAAGCCACGAGTCATGGTCCCTCTCGTGGGCCTTGAGGCAGTGGCTAAGCCACCCTCCATCAACCCTCAACCACTAAGGCATGTTCAAGGCCACTCCCACGAGTCGTCTAAGGCTTCACGAGCCGTGAAATGGCTCGTGTGGAGGAGCCAACTTGAGGCAGCCTTAAGGAGGCTACCGCCTCCACCTCCACGAGTGGCTCCACGACTCGTGGTGACCACCACTGGTCGTGAAGGCCCTACGTGGTCTTGGGGCAGTGCCTTGGCAAGGTTTGGGAAGCCTTGTCTCTTGCCCTCCTTCCTTGACTCTAACCTTAATGTTTAGCTCTAGTCTTGCCTGCTAATTTTTGGGGTGTTACAGATATACAAGCCATCAACTGAATAGCTCCCTCAATTCCTTGTCCATTTGGGCTACTAGATGTGCGATAGGTGCCAGAGGGTCAGTCACTCTGTCACCCTTTTGTATTACTAAGGCTTGTGAAGCTGGATGTTTGTCTAATTTAGCTCTAGCTGGAGCTGGAGGGGCTGCAATGCCTTGAGAAGGAGACTCACTCTGAGCATCTTAGCCATCTCTCTACTCTTCTCGAGGGCGGATATTACCCTCTCGCTTAGTCATACCAATCAATTGTATAGCCATCTACCTCGTCATTGACATATTCATAAATAATACTCCATATGTCTCAACTTATGTGGCACTTTTTGTTTTTCAAGAGTCAAATAGTTTAAGTTTGACCGAAAATTTACGCATGGGATCTTCAATTTTTTTGAAATGAAATTTATATATTTGTAAACTACGTAAAAAGTACTATAAGTCACAATAATTGGTAATTCAAAATGTTTAAAAAATCTATGAAAAATTCACGGTCAAAGATAGACTTGTTTGAATCTAGAAATCCAAAAAGTGCCACATAAAATGGGACGGGGGGAGTAGCAATTTGGATATCATATAACCTAATGATTTTGCTATATAGAATGAATTGTCAATGAAAGATATGAAACAACCTCTAAATATCCAGTAGCCTCATGATTATATGTATTGTGCACAACATACCAATAAGGAAGACTCTATTAGACATGGCTTTGTGGTCTCCCTAGGAGCTGACCTCGCTCTGATACCAAGTTTTTCACGCCCCCAAAATTGGGGTAGGGCACGTCTGGCCTCAATATAGACTTAATCAAGAAGTCAACTATATAATAGCTGAAATTAACTATACTGCTAAGGCCATCCAGGCCAACTATCATATCCATCTAAACAAACGAGGTCATAACTAAATTAAACTTTAACAACATAAGGTCAACTAGGCCATAATACAACTAAACTAAGCAACGAAAAGCCGACAAGACCATAAAAACCAAACTAAACTAAATTGTACATACTCGTCCACAAAATCCTATAAAGACTAACAAACTTAGCACACAAGACAGGTCCCCAACCTACCCATACCAAATGGAAAATAACACAATACTGCCAAAGTAGAACATGGCTCCTGAATGGAAGGAGAATATCAATTCTAAGTTGAAGTCGGATACCTATTACAACTGACAATTAGAGCCTCTACTTACACCTGCAACACGAATATAGCGTCCCCAAGCGGAGGGACGTCAGTATGAATAACATGTACTGGTATGTAAGGTTGAAAGTTGTAAACATAAGTATATAAAAAATAGTGAACTAGAGTTAGGGATAGAAACAACCCGAGACTCCATAAGCTGAGATCTGATAATGACGTAACATTGATCCGTGAATGCAACTAAGTAAGCACATATACAAATCGTATTTCTTTAATGGTGAACTCTATGATAATCATGTCATAGTAGTGACCCTGCCCAGCTGAGATGTTCATCTCGGTGATGTGATGACTGAGTAAGCATATGTCCACCGAGCATGCCTGTCGTGATGGTGTAATGCATGGGTTATCTGTCCACTCTACATGCCTACCGTGATGGTGTGGTCACAGAGTTATCTACCCACCGACATGCCTATTGTGGTGGTGTAATGCCTGGGTTATCTGCCCACCAGACATGCCTGTTGTTGTGGTGTGGTCACGGGGTTACCTGCCCACCTGACATGCCTGTTGTGGTGGTCTGGTGAACTATAGTTGTAGCTATTACTATATCTGTCTATCGACATTACCCCATTGGTAGTGTAACATAAAGTCATAATCACTATCATCTACTGCGCTGGCTAGATACATATCAAGTATTTCAAATAAATTTTCATGACCCAGGTGTACACCCTAGATGTAACATGACATACTTGACCCCGAGGGGTCTCATACAAGAACTTAGCATATCATAACATAAGATAATAGAAAAGTACGGAAATTTTAAAAACTTTTATCCATACAATCGAAGTCTTTTCAAAAGCAAGCGAAAGTCTTGCTACACTTTTGTCTCAAACCATCTAAACTCAACTTTGAATTAAAACCTTTAGGACACAGCCCACACAATAGTCTCATAACATGAAAGTAAAAGACATAAAGGAAATAGTGGGTTTTGTCCTCGAAGCTATGAGGACTCACCAAATCTTCAACTCATTTGCTCTTTAGAAACCTATCCTCAAGATTGGAACTCAAATCTCCGAACCCTACATTTGATTAGAATGTAGGCAAAGTATGTGTTAGTACAAAATGTACTAAATATGTTAGCTAGCATAACATCATAAGAGCATAATATAAGGGTTAGTCAATGTAAGACATAATCCACAATCATATGAAATACTTTATGACACATAAACTATAAGCATAAGAGACATTATTACAGTCATAAGCAAAGTCTCTAACATAAGGATCATATAAGCATTATTCCATTCCTAGTCATTCATATCATAATAAGACCACTCTCAAATAACCTCAAAGCATACTTGTGCAATGCATGAATGACATCCCATAATACCATTCACACTAAGCATAACCTTGAAGTCACTATATTCATATTTACCATTCATTAGGATCTCATATTTAGCTTATTCTCATAACCAAGGGAATATCTCACCTTTAGTCAATCATAACATAACAAGGAAGGCAACTATAGCACAATCCTATCTAAGCATATATCATATAAGAGAAACACTTCATGAGTCACCTCAAGGCAAGTTTGTGCCATGCATGAACAAGACCCTATAATTCTACCCATGCTAAGCTAGACACTTTAGGTTCATCATTCATGTTTATCATCTCTTAACATCATAAAGACAAGGGGAATCACCTCTAGTCATGCATGTATTGGAGGGGCCTACCAAGCTATAATCCAAACGAGTTATGCTCATATTCATAAATGCAAGGGGAATCACCTCAAGGCATACATGTTCAGTTCATCATGAAGGGCAAGTGGAATCACCTCAAGCCATATATATCATGGAATCATAACAAGGCAAATCACCACTAGTCATACATATCATGGAATCATAAAGACAAGGATAATCACCTCTAGTCATACATACTAATGAATCATAGGTATTCGCCTCCATGTTCATTATTAATGTGTAATGTAGGTATTCGCCTCCACATCATCACATAAGGATCATAGGTAATCGACTCTATGATCAACATAAAGGCTAATGGGTAATCACCGCTTGCCTTGGGAGTCATACATACATAAAGGGTAATCACCTCATATTTAACTAATTAGGAGCAAGGGAACTCACCTCACATTCCTATCATGTAAAGGTCTTTTAGGGTAATCACCACAAGCCTCATCACATTTCATAGTCCTAGGACTTAGATTCATTTTAGGTGAGAATAGAATTTCAACCTAGAATCATTCTATGTGAGAGAACCTTTCATGTCATATCATATTCATGCATAATACCATATCTAGAATTCTACATTAGACATGGATATCATCATAACTCAAGTGATTCTATCACTTCATACATTCAAGCATTCATGAGGTAGATTAGGTAGGTAAAGGTCTTCCACCATAATTCTATCCATTAAGCTTCTATTCTCATATAGACTTTACTCTCAAAGCCTTAACATGCCTAGTTCATCATCTTGATTTACTCTCAAAACCCTAGTGATCAACATTCATGAATACAAGCCTTACCCTCAAAGCTTTACTTCTTACAATTATCATACATATCTAGATTTCAAAATGTTCTAATCACATTCTTCATTATTAAGTGATTATAGTCACAATTCATCATAAAGGTTCAATTTCAACTTTACTAGTCATGATCCATCATATATACTAAAATCTAGTTCAATTCATGTCTATATGTTCCTAATCTTGAAAAATTACTACACATGACATTAATTTTAGAATCCTCACCTATCACCTATTAATCCTCAAGTTCACCTCTCATGACATAAACCCACATAATATCAATTCTATCAATTAGACTAGGGTTAACCATGGAAATCACATAAATTCATCATAATATCATAATTCAATGCTAAATCAATCATAATTATGTATTATCCACTCAATTGGAATCATACTTCAACACTACCCACAATGTAGGAAGAAACCCTAGCTAGAATTGGGTTTTGTCTTCACAATTGGGGGAAATCTAGGGGGTTCTATGGATGGAAGAGTCCATAGATGAATAAGCTAACATACCTTGATTCAAAGCCTCACCAAGCTTGCATCAATGGAAGAATTCTGCCCTAGCTTCCTTCTCTTCTTCTTCTTCACTTCTAGAGAGAGAATTTTTGGTTTCTTTTTGGTGAGTTGAGAGAATGATTTAGAATGACTTAATTAGGGGTCTATTAGGTTTATATATGGGGTCTAATTACTAATAAACCGACCCTACTTAACCATTAACTAATAATGAATTAACCCCTAAGTCCCAACTTAAAACAACTACTAGCCATAGATGCCCGTGGTTTTGACAGCTTTTGGGGCTGTTTTTAGGGTCCTCCTCAAGGACCCTTTGGTTGGTCCTTGGGGGATCGTACCTTGACGCCTTAAACCTAAAACATTCATTCTAAATATGGAAAGTCATTGTTATGATTTTAACCCTCATATCAAACTCTAAAACCCTAACACAGGGCTCTAGAACTCTCTAGTTTCACTTACTAGTTTCCGGGGTATTACATAAATATATCACATATGCAAGCTGCCTCTAGGACTGTGGCCTCAATAGGACTCTTCAAGACTCGTGAATTGCAACTATGTACATGTAACATATAAAGCTTTCAAATAGAATATAAGTACACCTACTTAATACTTAAACAACCATAAGAAGGTTTAGATGTCATAAGGAATCTAGTAGCCTTATGAATGAGGTACCTAAATATATTATGTCGCCTTAGCATATAGCTTGAACAAGAGCACATATATTTCTATTTCTATTTAATCCACTAACATTTAGGATATGCATATATACACATATTCTACCCATAAGGTGCTTCATTTACTTCTAAGGTGCTTCTTTTACCCGTACCGATAATTATACAATTGGACTCTCATTAGTAACTTATCGTGTCGACAAGCACAAATAGTTCTAAATTATTTGGCCTTACTCACATGGAAACATGGAACTCATATACATAACTACTTCTTAATAAAAATACATATAGGACCAGCTCACAGTGCCCACGATAAGGGGTCTCCAAACTCAGTTTACAACTACGACAACAACTATATATATTGTCATTCGCGTCACATACATTTATCTTAAACATTCAGACAACTATAGATTTCACCATGTCTTCACAACCTTCTAACAGAACAATACCATACCTCAATATTAGTTAAAAATATTAGAGTACTAGTTCTGTTAACGACGTAAATTCGCTCTTGAAAATGGCGGAAAGGGTCACCTTTACATACCTTGATTTAAATCTTGTAATGTACTACAACGGCTGAATTATCCCATGCTCCCTTTAGTATAAAACAACAACAAATGAAAATTCAACTTTAGGCAGTTACACAACATATCCAAGTCAGGTCGTCAATTCAACAGACACATGGTAGGTGTAAACTCAAGAGACATTCTAATCGATCGGTGTTTATAGTATTCAACCCCTCATATTACTAACAACAATACACTACATTTAAATGACTCCAACACATTAACAAGCAGTTACCAAACCACTCCACACACTCCCTCCTCACTAAAAATATCAATTAACATAGGTGAAACTTGGACTCACGACTTCCTATCGTCGTCCCGTGAGTCTTACATCACATACATGAGAGAGGGGAACATGGCCATACCTGAATTGACGAAAATACAGTCTCTTAAGCTCATATTAAGCAAGGATAAAAGTTGTCCCTTTTATCCAAAGAGAGACTTGTATATATTCTTGACTTGGTTGAAGCACCAACTTAATTCTTGGTTGATTTCTCAACTAGGGATTTTGTAGAGGAGAGGGCTTGAAGAACCAGCAAAAAGGAGCTTCCAAAATAACTTAACAACTGTCTCTATTGAATTCAACTCGTACATATCTGTTTTAAAATGCTTAAACCGACTTAACATGTGCCAGCCACGTGCCCAACGCGACCAATTTATGCCTCTGCGCAGTTCGTAATAAAACAAGCATATCTTCTTACTTTGAAGTCGTATTGATGTGAGATTTTGTTCGTTAGAAACTAGACTCAAATATTTTTAATTTGATATATTATAGACCCTTTAATTCCATATATATTGGGAGATATACCTATCCCAAGTCAGACCATATACGAAATTACAAGAAATAATCCGCCTCAATAAGACCTTCAACTTGTACTGTTGTTCCAAAGCTTTCTTTGTCCCCCAACCTCAGTATAACACTTATGTTGATGTAATATAAGTAACAATCAATATGGTCATTCATTTAAAACCTTATTCTCCCGACAACTCATCAACAAACAATGTAAGGCGAAAAGTATAAATTTTTTGATGCGTACATGTTAAGCTTAGTGAGTTAGTCGCCTTAAAATTTGTGGGGTATTACATGATCAAGCATAATGATTTTCTAGTGTTATCTCTTGAATAAACATAGCTAACCAATTAATCTTTTCGCTTAGATCTCGTCAAAGATTTTTTTATGTCTATCCTCCACTTTTAAATCTCAGTCACTAATATCTTAATACTTTAAAGTGACAATATCCAACTAAAACCTAATTCCACATTCTCTTTTGAAGACAACAAGATATAACGACATTATTAGTTGAGAGACCTTCAATTAAGTACAATCAATGCATAGTTGGACAAATAGAGATTAAAAATATAACTAATCAACTATAGAAAAATAATGAAAGAAATAAATTAAAAAAACTCGTTATCGAATCTTTTGCCTTTCCCCATGACCAATGGCGGACCCTGGATTTTGGTTCGGGGGGTTTGAAAAAAAAGTAAGCATGCTAATAGTGTTGACAAATTAACGTGTCGATTTAGATATAAACGGGTTAAATCATATATGAGCGAGCTTAAATTAAATATTTTTTATTAAAAAGTTTATTTAGTATATAAGAATATTTACTTGGAAATCCAATTCCAATTTTTTTTATTGAAATATTACTATGTATTAATTTAATATTTTAAAGAAACCCATAAATTTACAATATAAACCTATTTGAAAAGGTTTGACAAAGTCTTAACAAAAAAAAAGTTGTCAGAGAACACCTCCACCAAAATTCGATCTCAGCTAAAATGCATGGGCATTAACCTGCTTAACCGCTGCACTGTGTACTAATGTGTTGAGGGAGTTCAATTTTTAATATATATAGATGTAAATCGTAAACTTCATCCTATACGTACAATGTAATTTTCCGAGTGAGGGGGTTCGCCGGCTCCATGTGGGTCCGCCCCTGCCCATGACGATTCATCGCTATGTTAGGTAAAATCCCCTCCAAGTTGAATTTTCTTTCAAAACATATTTATTTATAAACTATTTATAAATGTAAAAAAAAAAAAAAAACTTAAGCGAAATATTATATAATCCAAAACAAATTGAAAAATATATTACTCCCTCTGTCCATTTTTAATTTTTATGTTACACTTTTCGAAAGCTAATTTGACTAATTTTCAAAGTGAAATTAGATTACATAAAGTCAATATTTTAAACAAAAAATTTAGATATTCAAAAACTATATGAATAATACTATAAATTGTAATTTTTTGCATATTAATATGATAAAAAATATGTATCGTACAATATTAGTCAAAATTCTTATTATTTGACTCTAAAAAAAAAATCATGACAATTAAAAGTGGACGGAGATAGTATGAAATTGGCCTGACACGATACGGACACGTCCGAGGGAACCAATTTTGCTTGGCTGCTCCTCTATTTGCTTTGATATTGACATGGGGCCAACTGCCAAGTGTACTTGTCCCATGCCTTCAGTTTAATTCAAATAGCCTATTCATGCTTTAATTCTAATTATGAGGCAATTATGATTTTACAGATCCATGTATTTACTTCCCATTTTAATAGTTTGCCTCCTATTGTTTAATTTCGAGTTACCTCAAAATTTCATTATATTTGCACCGTTTTATTTTTTATTAACAAATATAATTAGTAGTCAAAAAAATGATCATAAGTACTACTCCTATATATCAATGTGGGTTGAAGCGTTTAATTGGAACAGGCTTGAGTTAAAGTGTCAAAATGAAAATTAAAGTCGGATTTGAAAGTTTGTTTATGTATTTGGAAGTTAAATTTGAAGGTTTGTTTATGTATTTGGAATAATACTCATTTTAGTCAGTTAACGTTTCCTAGTTCTAATATAGTATGATATCAAAACAAATGTATAAATGAAAAAAAAAAAACGCAATTGGAAGAAATAGTACTCAATAAAACTACAATTCACACATGCACACACTCATTAAAGAAAAAAAAAAAAGAAGCAATGAGAAAACTCGATGAAATTAATTTTTTTTGAGGGAATTAAAAACTTGGAAATTTTAGAAATGTAAAATAGCGATTGTAAAAGCTAATATAATTATCTCTTCAAAAATCGTAATTGATATTGAAAATGTCCTTAGTTTCTTTTACTATGCAACACTAAGTCCATCATTGGCAAAGTGACAATACTTAAAATCTCTTGAAACTATTGGATTATACGATTAATATAATAATAAGACACAAGAAGTTATAACTTGTATACAAAGAAGCCCATTCAACAGAAGGAAAATTAATACTAGTATATAATTTGCATTCAGAAGATCAATATAATCATCATATTCTTTATAGGATCTTTCAGCAAACAGATTCCTATTCAAAGAGTGCATAACCACATGGATAAGCTCACATTAATCCGTCAATTTGAAATTCAAATTAGAGATTTCCCTTGGGAGGTATCGGGAAGCATACTCCTTGATCTTACCGCCCAGATGAATTGCAACAGTAGGGTGACACCACTTCTGCAAAATTCCGCTCACACCATTAAATGACAATTACCTTAGTTTAAAATTAGAAGTAGAAATGACAGATGAAATCAACGCAACATAATCACATAACACACACACAAATTAAAAAATGAGGAAAATTTAGAGCGACTTTTGTTTTTCAAATCAACAAGTATATATAGCAATCTCAGAAAAAAATTGAAAATGAGAAAGCGGGTGGTATGCTTGGCTCCTCGCACGCCACCCACTGATCAGTCAATCAAAGAATTGGTGAAAGTGTGTGGCATACAGGGAGCCAGGCACATCATTCTTACTCCTTCACCAATGCTAAACAAATAGCCCAAAATTTCTTCTTTTAATTTCTCCTCTTCTTTCTTTGTGAAATGAGGGGAATATATTTATAATATACCTAAGAAAAGAGTTATAAATGAGAATATATAAAGGTCAATAATATATTAAAGTTTATTACCATGTACATAATAATGTACCGTTACTCTACTTTCCTTACAACACATAAAAGTTCAAATTTTTGAAATCATGGAAGATAAAGGAAATATCATACCATAATCTAATGCTAAAATTACTCTTATAAACACAATCAATTAATAATTTGTACAGTGATCGATTTGATTGAGATACCTCTACTATTAATCAAACTTTGAATTTATAGGCTAAGACAACTTTACCCCTTAAAACTTAGTGTGACATTACTCAATATGAATTTAAATCAATCGAATCAATAAATTTTGTATACCTGATGTTGTTTGAAACAATAAAATATCAATAGACCCCCACCACTACTACCGACCCCTCCACCCATCTTTTTCTATCAAGTCCTAAATACCTTTTTAACTTTTCCCAAACCAACAAGATCAGCTTCCACCAATGTTTTGATTAGGTAAAGTTGGGGAAAATAGATTGTTTAGACTCATTTTCATGATTCTTCCTCATTTCATGCTCTTTAATTTATTTTTTTAGCATTTTTTTCTTACAAAATTGGGTGGAGGTCCCTTTTTGTTTTGGTCTGTTTTTTCTTGAGTGAGATTCATTTGTAAAGTTGGTCACCTTTGTCAAAGAAAAAAATTGTTTTTTTCCCATTAAGTAGCAGTAGAGACATGCCAAATAAATAAGATCATTAATCCATTCAGTAGCAGTAGTAGGAGTAGAAACATACCAAATTAATGTTTAAATTTTAAATTTCAGATAGTGCATATATAACTATATAGAATCACTTGTGCACAATTGCACTATGGCATAACACATAAATATGTCATTTAATTTAGCTTCAACTAACATCTATACCCTTTAATTTTGAGTGTACACAAATAAACACTAAAACTTGTATAAAATTAAACAAATACACACATTCGTCATACGTAACAAATATATGTATTACGCCACTTAAGACATAAAATTGTCATGCAGGACTCTAAAAAGAATGTGTCTAATTGTTTACACCCAAAGTTAGAGGACATAGATGTCAGTTAAAGTCAAATTAAATAACACATTTATGTATTATGTCTTTTTACACGATAGCCTAGACCAATGTCTAGGTGACACGTGACTAGAGCATTAAATGCGAATGGACATGAGTCCCTTCACATGGTACAAAATAGTACACCAATTTTTCGTTAAGAGATTCCAAAAATAAATTTCGCTTACCAGTTATAATTTATATCATATTTGATAAACATAAACGGAGGATCTATCTATATTGGGTAAAATGCAGCCAAGCATGTGATTATAGAGTCGGAGCTAGGTGGGGGTTTATGAGTTCGGATGAATCCAACAGCTTTTTCGTAGATTCTATATTTGTACTAGAAAATTAATTAAATATTTATATATATTAATTTGTGAACCCCTAACAAAGTTGATTGACAGATGTTAACGAAATTTAGAATCTCCAAACTCTTAATCCTCATTTCGCCTCTGGATGTGAACGACAGAGTAAAGGATGGACATGTGGCGCCAACAAGAGGTGTTCAAATTTATTAATTCGGAGGAATGAATTAGTTTCAAAGATGCTTTCATTTGTCTATTTTAACATATAATATATGGTGAATTAAATTTAAATGTGTGTTTTGATCCTATTACAAATACTATGATAGTTCTTATAGCTATCAAAGTGATTCCCCTCTCCACTTCTCACTCTCTATTCATTTCCTTGACCAAAATTTGCTCTAACATGCATTGTTGAATTGACTTTCCAACTTTTGCCATTTGCACTTTATCTTTCACTATCAAAATAAATTAAAAATTCAAAAGGAGACTACTTTTATTTTCTAGAAAAATGCTTTTGTCGGGTATGATTTTGGATGACCTTTAATTATTGTCTCTTTTTTTTTTCTTTTTCTTTCTGAATTTGCCATAACACCAATTGTTTTTAGTCTAATCCAAAATAATTACGTGCATACTCTTTCTCTTCCATTTTGGTTAATGTTTTGAGAGTTTATCCAAGCTAATTAATCACAAAATAAACTAGGAAAAATAATTGATTTGTATAATTAAGATAATCAAGTACGGGTTAACTTGGTACTATAACATAAGATTCAAAATTTTAATTCGTGAATTACTGAATTTTTATTTTATTTTTTACTTAAAGAAACATACCCCTACAAATTTTCTTTAAAATACAAAATTAATTATATTAAAGTTTTAAATTAATCAAAATATAACCGATGAGCGAAGGAACATGACATGGAAATACACCATCAACAATGCTACAATCCCTCATTAGTTGATAACTCGATTTTAATTACATGATCGGCCAATCTATGTATAATACACTTTTCTTTTCAATTTATCAAAAAAGTATCATTTTTCTATAATTTAAAATAACTTTAACTTTAAAATTATTATTTTTTATTCTTAATGAAAAGAGTTATTAGTCGCACTTGCACAAATGTCTGAGATCTATTTTAGAAATAAATTTTAAAAATTTCACTTTCTTACACTTTATGCCTAGTCAATTGTGTCATATGAATTGAAACAGTAAAAGTATAATATTTTACGATAATTTGATTTCTTTTACATCAGGTATATAATTATGATAATTATTCGATTTGTTTTACCTCTAATATTATCTTTGGTGTAATGACCTCTTTCTTTGAATTTTTAACTATATTAATATGGGTCAAATAATACGAAAAAAGAGAAAATAGTATTGTGAGCAAATTCATAGAAATTTGTCAATGATAAGAAGAATTTTTCTTGATTTTTTCCCCCCAAAAAAGTAGAAGAGAATGCAAAGTAAATTTAATATTGAGTTATTAGAGAAAGAAAATATGGGAGACATATGGCCTAGTTAGACTTTTCTTTTTTGTTTATGTAGGTCAAAAATGATTGAGAGCTAAGTATTGTACAATTTTCCTTTCCCCACCCACACACCCCCGCCTTTTAAGCTTTTGATATGTACAAATTGAGGCGTGGACTGAAAAGTGTAGGGCCTAATTTGATCAACCTCATCTCATAAAAGATTCATAACTTAATTGACAACATCAACATCTAATTTTAAATTTAACCCTTTTTAATAAACTATAACAAATTGTTACTCTATGTAATTTATAATCCTCAATGTATTAAGTAGGGGGTGTTAAAATGTAGGTAACTCATCTAACATGTCCAAAATTTTATGGATTGGACTTTAGATAGTTTGAATTGAGTCAATCGCAACTCATTCAAGCCTTGACCCATTTAAAAGAATCTTTAATTGAATTCAATTTAATCTCCAATTTCAACCCGTTTTAAGGTCTTTATTTGGATAGGTGTAACGTAAGTTCTCATATTGAAGATATGAATTATTATTCATTTTATATCTTTTAGGATTTATTTATCTATACATTTGTAACTTTTTATTTTTATTTTCTTGAGTTAAATTTTAGATTTTAGCCCATTTAAGTCCAAAATAAATTGGAAAATTTATCTAAATATACAACTTACTTTATAATATTCTCTAAAATTCCCTACCATTTGAAAATTACAAAAATCTCTATTCTCTTCTATTCTAAGATACATCACTTTAGTTGGATACATTACTTTACACGATGTATTGAGACGTTGAGTGATGTATTCGAAACCGAGACGCGATGTGTCGAGACGTTGATCGATGTATCTGAAATCGAAACACATTATATCGAGAAGTTTTGGGATGTATTCGAATTCCACCAAATTTAAGAGATTTTTGTAATTTAAAAAAGAGTAGGAATATAATGTAATTAACTCTTAACACTATTAGGTTTGTGTAAAATTTCTTAATAAATTTGAACGGGTCACAACTCAATCCAATTTTTATTTCAATCTGTTTTAATATCAAATTTCAATCCAACCCGTTCATTTTAACACCCCTATATTACATTATGCAAATGGTCGGTCCATGTTTTCCACTTCCAACCTCTAATTGCGGAGGCAAGTCTGTTAACTGTTGGCCTAAAGCAAGAAGAGCGTGTGATTATTTGATTTTGCGTGGCAGCCCAATCTATTGGATATTCAACTAGTCCTTCACCTATCCGCTCCTTGTTTTATGGTTTAGAGCCCGTTTGCGATTACCGTTAAAAACTGCTTATTTTTAGCAATATTTTTTAAAATTAACTTTTTAGAAAAGTGTTTTTGAAAAGAAAAAAAAAACAATTTGTGTTTAGCTAATTCATTTGAAAAGTATTTTTTATAAGCAAATTGTGTTTGACTAATCTTTTTTAAAAAATCCTTTTGAGAGTCAAATTACGATTAAGGGAAAGTATTAATATACTTTTAATATTAAGATTATTTTATAGAGAAAAACTAGTTTAAACATCTATTACAAGAAATTAAATTAAAATTATATTTTTATAAAATTAAAATGTTCATATTCAAATTCTAATCAATATTATACAGTTTTTGAAGGGTTGAAATCTTTAATTGTTATTTTTTTTCTTCTTCTTTTTTTCCGAATCTTACAGAAATGTTGTTGTTACCTTCTTCTTGTTTTCTAATTCTATAAAATAATACATAAAATGATAAATAAAATAATAATAATACGTAAACATAAAATAAAATACAAATTTTATTCTATAAAAATAAAAAATAAAATTATTAGATGGAACTTAACCAAACATATGGGATATGCTAATTAATTAATATATATTTTTAAAAAATGTTCTTTTCTCAAATTAATTACTTCTGGGCTCCCAACAACAATGCCAAACATGCTCTTATTATTTCAAAAAAGTACCCAATACCCTTGAAATTGAGTTGTTTTGAAATAATGCTTCTCATTGTCTAATGAACAAATCTTTCATATTAAAAAATCAAAACTTGTGGAACTTAGGGTGTATTTCTGGAAAATGTTATTCAATTTTCTGATGTTTGATTGGCTTAAATATTTTCCAAATCAACTCATTTTCTCAAATTTAAGGAAATGACTTCCATTTCTAAGTTCATTTTTGTAAATCTCACTTATAAGTAGGAGTATTAGTTTATTTCTAGTTTGATAGGTAATCAAACAGTGCCCCGAGTCAAAGTAATTATCTTTCATAATTATTTACCATTTGAATACTCCCTCCATTCCATATTAATTGAATTTTTGAGGTGTTTCACATCCTTTAAGAAAAGTAGATTAAGACATAAATTGAATATAGTTTTCCATTTTTACCCTTATTAATTATTGTCAAGTTTATTGAAGTCATCACATTGAAAATCCAAATGAAGGGTAAAATTGGAAGAATATTTTAAAAATAGTTTTGAAGATAGAACAAATAAATTAATTTAAAAAATAAAAAATGCCTCAAAAATTCAATTAATATGGAATGAAGGGAGTAGAACATAATAATTTTATATAGATTTTGTGTATTTTATTTAGCGATCTTTATATTCTTTTTATGCATCTCTTGTGAAAATTGAAATATATCTATCGCGATCCAAAATATTTTTATTAAACCGTGAGAGCACCCACTATTTTTCGGAGGCTAACCCCATTCATGATAAATATTTGAGACAAATATAAAGCTAGCAAAATAAGGAAAAAATCACTTAAGCATTACAGAATAAGCAAATTGTATCCCAAAATTCATAACAAGTAGTGCCAGCAAAATGAGCCCATATTTTGATAACCTGTTCAACCCGTCCATATTTTAATGGGTTAGGTGAGTAATTTTTTACATGGGTAAAATATGGATTAGCCAAATGGGTTAAGCTTCTAACTTTTATTTACTCAAAATTCATGATATCACTAAAAATAGTATAACTTCTCTTCCTTTTTATGTTATTCTATAGAACTAATTATTCTTCTCTATAATTGAAAATGTGAAGTCTTTGACCCTCCAAAAATATATATTTTAAATGTACATTTTTTTTGTTAATTATAATTATATTTTTTTATTTGTTTAATTTTATATTAGATAATAAATAATCTATATCTATCTATACTACCTTAAAAGCATGACCTTCCTAACTTGAATGTTAAATTACTATAATACTCCCAACTTAAAACACCAAATTTAGTATATATTCTATATTTTATATTATATTATATTTATTTGTTTTATATTATATTAAAAGCTGACACCTTTTCACATTGATGAGTAGTTACTTCTCCAAAGGGTTGTGACTTTTTCGATGAGTTATGACATTTCCAAATGGTTGAGATTTTTCTGAAGGATTGTGACTTATTTGATAAGACATGATAAATACCTTTTTATACTATAATTTGTTGTCTATAAATAGAGAGGTTTTCTGACATTTTTAATCTACAAATTTTGTAAGTTTTCGATTCTTCTTCTTCTTCTTAAAACAAGAAAAATTGTGAAAAAATATTTAATCATGTAAATATGATATTTTTTTGTGGGTAAATTATACAGATCAACAAAAATTGATCCAAAAAGGAAAATGGAATAAGTCAACTCCAAATGACTAGATAATTAATATGTACTCATTTTCATAGCCACATATATACAATTGCAGCAACTTCTGCTTGACAAGAAGTTTAATAATTTTATGTTGCACAAACTACAAATTGGTGTTCACAGTGTGAAAAGCCTCAAACTTTTGAAGAAAAAAGATTTGATCAAAAACTTGTATGAAGAGTTCAAATTAGATTTAATAAGTACTACTCCGTTTTCAAAGTATCTGTTGTACTTTTAATTTTATTTAGTTTAAAATAAAATGTTCTTTTCTTAGGGGGGGGGGGGGGGGATGTTTAAGACTACAAAGTTAAAAGATATTTTTATATATTCTACATATCCTCATATTAAAAGTCTTCTTTATTTTTTTAAAATTTCATATCAAATTAAAATTAGACAAATCTATATCTATCTTTTTATCTATATTTCCTTAGAAGTATGAGCTAACTTAAATGATAAATTATTATAATACACCCCCCCCCCCAAACTTAAAACACCAAATTAAGTATATCTTTTAAGGGTTGTGACTTTTCTAAAGGGTTATGACTTTTTTTTGATAATGCACAATAAACATTTTTTCATACACTTCAATTTGTTGGCTATAAAAGGAGGGGTTTCCTTACATTTTTAAACTAATTTTGTAAAAAGTTTTCTATTGTTCTTCTTCTTCTTAAAACATCCAATTTAGTATATCTTCTATATTTTATATTATATTCATTTATTTATATTATATTAAAATAAGGTCTCTTCACATTTAATCCTTACGACGACTTTTTCAAAGAGTTGTGACTTTTTCGATGATTTGTGTCCTTTCGGAAGGGTTGCGACTTTTTTGAAGGGTTGTGACTTTTATGCTAAGGCATAATAAGCACATGCACATACTACCATTTGTTATATTTAAATAGAGGAGTTTCCTCTTATTTTTAAAGTACATTTTTTTATTATTTTCGTTTCTTCTCTTCTTAAATACTCAAGTGTGATTTACAGATGTTGAGAATCTTACAATTCAATGAAATTTGAACACTCCCTAACATGAATGTTAATGTTATATTAATATAATACTCCAATTAAAAAATCCAATTTAGTATATCTTCTTTATTATATATCAATATTTATTTATATTATATAAAAAGTAAGAACTCCAATAATACAATAATAACTAAGTAATGCACTATATGGGAGGGAGGAGAAAGTAAATTTAAAAGGTGTAACTAAGAGATTTTTAGAGTGACTTTTTATTTATTTATACATATTACAATTAATTTTAAAATGAGAAAAAATAAATAAAAAAAGATAAATTTAATTGATGGTAATAGAGAAGTGTCAGATCACCTTGTCTATACCTACCTATATACTATAAATAGTTATAGGTGTGTTTCATATGTTGATTTTACAACTTTTAGTAGTAATCAAGAAAAAATTTACATCCACTATTCATAAGAACTTATATTTTATTATTTTCTATTTATCAGTGTTTATTTAAATTTTTTTATCAAATAATATTGACATTATTTTTAAAAATAGCGTAGTACGTGGTTTGATATTCACGTGCAACACACGTGCGCCAAAACTAGTAGTGTAAAATAGGAAAAATGCATAAGTACCCCCCCCCCCCCCCCACCTTTTTTTTAATAATACNNNCTCGAACTTATTTTATAAATAATTTTCTATCCTTTTCGGCCTACGTGGCACTATTTTCTGGGTCCAGCGCGTGTTGACAATTTCTTCAAGGTATCTGGTTGATAGTGCCACGTAGGCCGAAAAGGGGTAGAAAATTATTTATAAAATAAGTTTGGGGAGGGGGGGGGGTTAATAGGACCTTAGTATAGTATAAGTGTGTCTCTGGGATTTCGGGCATAGGTTGGGGGGGGGGGTACTTATGCATTTTCCCTGTAAAATAAGCAAATCATTTAATTACATTAAGTATTGACATTGCTTAAAGTGCATTAAGCATGTTTTAGGCCTAAAATTAAAATTAAAAATATTTTCATCTTGTTATTACATAAATTTATTTTATATTGAAAAATTATAGGATTTTTATTTTTTATTTTTATGATACAATATAACTAAATAAAACATTTTCAATATTTTTCATCTAAAAAAAGACTAAAATATTTTCTCCATATTGAATTCTTAAGGAAAGTACTATTTATTCATGAAAATATTGGTAAATATTGGTATACTAGTATTTTACCCAACCCATTTATTACCCAATCAATTTTTACCCATATCAAATATGAGTGGGTTGAATTATTACCCATTTTATGTTGACCCATTTTCAACCCGCCCAAATTTGACCCAACCCCCCAATTGCCAGCACTAATTTAACAAGTATGGATTTGGAAGAGACTATAAAAATTAGTGATGTAAGTACAAGAGCATTTAAAATCTAAAATACAGGCCTGAAAGAGTAGCAAGATTGTCCACATAGAAGAAAGACAATAAATGAAATACAATCCAAAGGAACAACATATAATGACCAATAACAACAATAACCAAGATAACTGATACACTGAAATTACACCTCTTTTAAAAAGTATAATGCGATCATTCTCAAATATATAAACCAACTAGGTTGGGGTCGAACCCCACAGAGAATAAGGTGACAACTAAGCCTTATGTGGTTATCCTAATATTAGTTGATTATTTCCATAAAAGGGGAGTTTGTGAAAATTGTTTGTATTTCAATATCAATTGTAATCAAGTAAGAATAACAAAATTTCAATGAAATAGAGTCAATTAAGAGAAAGAAACTAGAGTTCGATTATCATGATTTCATGACAAAATCGGGTGACTAACGATAGTAGACTCTTCTAGTGCTAAGCATGCTAGCTATTAGGGGTGTACAAAACCGAACCGAGAACCGAACCAAACCGCAAACCGAGTCAACCCGGAAAAAAAACCCGACTAGTGGTTTGGTTTGACTTGGTTTGGTTTTGAAAAAAAAAACCCGACTATATTTGGGTTGGTTTGGTTTTAACTAAAAAAAACCAACCCGAGACCAAACCAACCCGAATTTATATATATAATTTTAAAATTTTATTTTATACATAAAAATATTTACTTTGATATAATTTTTAAATATTTCTTATACTT
>NW_006239159.1:770903-781962 GCF_000226075.1 Solanum tuberosum
TATATTTGGGTTGGTTTGATTTTAACTAAAAAAAACCAACCCGAGACCAAACCAACCCGAATTTATATATATAATTTTAAAATTTTATTTTATACATAAAAATATTTACTTTGATATAATTTTTAAATATTTCTTGTACTTTTTCATAGTTTTTTCTTTTAATATATTATTTCAAGTTTGAAACTTAGAATTATAAATGGGCCAATAAAGATTATAGTCCACATATGTTGGTAATTATAATAAAGCTTAAATCAAAATCAGATTAATACTAATGCAAAAAGAAAATCAATTCAACACTAAGAATGACAATAATATTGAATATTTGTTCTTTAGTTTTACATTGGTTTAGACAATTAAAATACATAATCTAATTTTAATTTCCTTTAATATTTAGTCATGTAACTAATACTTATTGAACTTAATTTTAGCATGATTTAGTACTTTTAAATTATGATCATTTTCATTCTGACTTGTTAATTTGCAATATTTGTTTTACGCGATTTCATTATTATTATTTTTGTTGGATATTTTAGTGTCATTAATCATATCATATTGTGTTATATTTTTAAGAAACATCTTAGATAGTTGTATTTTGGTAGGACTAAAGAAATATTTGAAGTACAAGTAAATTATATGTTGAGTATGAATACTTTACCGGAAAAACCCGAAACAACCCGAAAAACCGAAAAACCCGAAAAAACCTGAAAAAACCCGAGGTTGAAAAACCCGAATTTTATTGGTTTGGTTTGGTTCATAAATTTAAAAATCCGACACAAATGGTTTGGTTTGATATTTGAAAAACCCGAACCAACCCGGCCGTGTACACCCCTACTAGCTATCAATTAGATTGATACATCTAAATGTTTCTCAACCTATTAGATGAAATTCACTCGATCTCATTCTCTTGAACTAAGAGAAATGACCATAAGAACTTCAATAATTGCACTAAGTTGACCGATCTTGTTGCAACATTAACCATAAGACGAGGGTTAGGAACCCCGAATCCTTGTTGTTACTTCTTTTTCTCGGGTTTTAACGTATTTACTCAAGAAAATTAAACCTTAGACAAATTCTAATGTTTGTAATCATTAGAAATTAATTTAGATGAAGGATATAACAATACACACATTTAAACTATTTGAATCTACACCAATAATCATCCCAAGAATGTCAAATTCACCATGGATCCCACAATCCTAGTTGTGGCGTTTAGCCACTCATAGCATTTGAAACAAATAAAGACATTGAATTCATCAAGGAATTAAGGACAATCTTACAAAAGTGAAAGCAAGATCTCAATTTGAATTTTAAAATCAAGTCAATTCCCTCAAAAGTAACGTAAGAACAACGTGTGGAAAAAGTCAGGTGATCAAAATAAATCTAACAATAACTATTTATAGTGTAGAAAAATTTAAAATCACATATAGACTCGGATTCCCACTTCACATCTGACACCTGTCATGCTTCGAGGCTACCCCCTAGACACAACACGGGACCTAGGATCACAAGTGACCCAAAGCTAACCCTAAGTCTGGCATATCACAAGCATATTGAAATACAACTAAGTAAGCGGAAGCATAACTGTAAAGTGAATCAAACTAAAAGAACTTCACGTGAGAATATAACTGAATGTCAATGGGGAACAACCCAAAACAACTATGTCTGAAAGCCTCTAATAGTGATGAGCTGCTAGGACAAGGCCCCAGCTAACCCTAAAAATACTAAAATCTGATAATGAGCTAACTAAACCAAAAGCATAAAGAAACGCCCTCGAACAATGAGGACTCACCACTGAAGTTGCTGAGTATGAACTAGAAGTCGAACTAAGCTTGATCTAGATGTTGAACGCCTGAACCTACGTCATACAACGATGTACCGCAAAAGTATGTGTAAGTACTTTGAATGTACTGAGCATGCAGGATATATGCTAAGCTGAATAATATAGAAACTGAATAAGGAAATAAATATATCGAAGCATAACTGAAAACTGAGCTGGATGCAATGACCAAGTATTAATAATGAAGATAACATGTTGAACTGAATACTGATGGAAAAATCTCCCTTTTCAAATTGGTAATGATGTAAATTTAGGTGGGCATCGTATTCATGTGTTTCATCCTATTAACTTCTCTCTTCCTCTACCAATAATATCCGCACGACTGCACCCTTTCCAGATGTTATTTGAAAAAGGCTCATCATTTGAAAATTGAACATACTGGGATGGGGTGGAGATATTATTGGCAGAGGATGAGGGAAATTAACATTAGGAAACACCCGAATATGATGCCCTCATACATTTACAACATTACTAAATTGAAAAGGAAGCTCTTTCCATTTGCATGTGTAGATGGGGCAAAAGTGGTTTACATGCTTAGTGTTATTGCAAATGCATTTGAAGTGGAAAAAGTATCTACATTCAGCGGTAAGTATGGCCTCACCATTCCCAACTTTCATCCTTGTTCCCCTTTTACGTGCCAATGGCCATATCTACCGCATAATGCAGACTTTCTTTCCACTTTAGCTAAAATTGCAATAACATTAAGCACTGAAACCACCTTATCCTAATTTGCAGATGCAATTGGAAAAAACTCCCTTTCCAATTCGGTGTTGATGTATGTAGGAGGGCATGGTATTCAAATATTACATCCTGTTAACTTCTTTCGTCCTCGACCAATAGTATTTCCACCCTGTTCGTGTCGATGTTGTTTGAGAAAGGTTCATCATCTTAAAATTGAACATGTTGGGGATGGGGTGATGATTTATTGGTAGAGGACGAGAGAAGTCAATAAGATGAAACACCTGAATATGATTCCCTTCTACATTTACATCAGTACCAAATTGAAAAGGGAGCCCTTTCCATTTGCATCTTCAGATAGGGAAGAGGTGGTTTCCTTGCTTAACGTTTTTTCCAATGCATCTGAAGTGGAAAGAGTGTCCACGTTCAGTAGTAAATATGGTCTCAGCATTCTCAACTTTCATCCTTGTTTTCCTTCTATGTAGCGATGGCCATATTTAGTGTAGAATGTAGATAGTCTTTCCACTTTAGTTGCATTGGCAATAACATTAGGTATGGAAACCACTTTTGCTCCATTTGCAGATGCAAATAGAAAGAGCTCCCTTTTCAATTTGGTACTAATGTTAATGTAGGATGGCATCATATTCAGGTGTTTAATCCGGTTAAATTCTCTCATCCTTTATCAATAATATCTCCACCCCGTCCATGTCGATTTTGTTTGCAATGGGCTCATCATTTGAGAATTTAACATATTGGGGACGGGCTGGAGACATTATTTGTAGAGGACGACAAAAGTTAATAAGATGACACATTCGACTATGATGTCCTCCTACATTTACATCAGTATTGTATTGAAAAGAGAGTCCTTTCCATTTGCATCTACAGATGAGGCAACAGTGAATTCCGTGTTTAACGTTATTGCCAATGCCTCTGAAGTGGAAAAGTTGTCTGTATATATTCAGAAGTAAATATGGCCTCACCATTCTCAACTTCCATCCTCATTCCCCTTCTACGTACTGATGACCATATTTATTATATAATGAAGACATTTTTTCCACTTTAGTTAAATTGGCAATAACATTAAGTATGTAAACCACCTTTGAGCCATTTGTAGATGCAAATGGAAAGAGCTTCCTTTTTAATTTGGCTCTAATGTAAATGTAGGAAGGCATAGTATTCTGGTGTTTCATCTTAATAACTTCTCACATCCTCTACCAATAATATATCCACCCTGTCCATGCCGATGTTGTTTGAAAAATGCTCATTGTCTGAAAATTGAACATGCTAGGAACGGGGTGGAGATATTATTGGCAGAGGGAAGGAAAATTTAACAGGATGAAACACTCTAATACGATTCCCTGCTACATTTACATACTTACCAAATTGAACAGGGAACCTTTCCATTTGCATCTGCAGATGGGGCAAATGTTTTTTTCATGCTTAATGTTATAGCCAATGCATCTGAAGTGGAAAGAGTTTCCGCATTTACCAGTAAATATGGCCTTACCACTCTCATCTTTCATCCGTGTTCCCCTTCAATGTACTCTTGGCCATATTTACTGTAGAATACACACATTCTTTCCACTTTAGCTTAAATGGCAATAACGTTAAGCATGGAAACCACATTTCCCAATTGGCATATGCAAATGGTAAGATATCCCTTTACAATTTTGTGTTGATGTAAATGTAAGAGGGAATGTATTCAGGCGTTTCATCCTGTTAACTTCTCTCGTCCTCAACCAATAATATCTCCACCCCGTCCATGTTGATGTTGTTTAAAAAAGGTTCATCATCTAAAATTTAAGGTTGGGGATGGGGTGGAGATGTGTTTGGTAGAGGATGAGAGAAGTTAACATGATGAAACACCCGAATACAATGTCCTCCTACATTAACATTAGTACCAAATAGAAAAAGGGAGCTCTTTCCATTTGCAATTGCAAATGGGGCAAATGTGTTTCTATGTTTAAAGTTATTGCAAATGCACTAGAAGTGGAAATAGTGTTTGCATCTAACAGTAAATATGACCGCACCATTCTCAGTTTTCATCCTTATTCCCTTTCTAGGTATCGATAACCATATTTACTGTAGAACTCTTTCCACTTTATCTACATTGGCAATAACATTAAGCATGGAAACCACATTTGCCCCATTTGTAGATGCAAATGGAAAGACCTCCCTTTTCAATTTGGTACTAATGTAAATGTAGGAGTAGATCATATTGGGGTATTTCATCCTTTTAAATTCTCTCGTCCTCTACTAATAATATCTCCACCCCGTCCATGGTGATGTTGTTTGAAAAAGGTTACTCATCTTAAAATTGAACATGCTGGGGACGGGTGGAGATATCATTAGTAGAGGACGAAAGAAGTTAACAGGTGATAAGGGATCTCCTTACATTTACATCTCTAAATAGGGAAAAAGTTGTTTCCATGCTTAACATTATTGCCAATATATACAACTAAAGTTGAAAGAGTGTTTGCATTCAACAGTAAATATGGCCAACGGTACGTAGAATGGGAACAGGGATGAAGGCTTAAAATGGTGAGGCCATATTTACTGTTGAATGCAGACACTCTTTCCACTTTAGATGCATTGGCAAAAATGTTAAGCATGGAAACCACATTTGCCCTATCTGCAGATGCAAATAGAAAGAGCTCCCTTTTTCAATTCGATACTGATGTAAACATAGGAGGGCATCGTATTCGGGTGTTTTATCCTATTAAATTCTCTCGTCCTCTACCAATAATATCCATACCCCATCCCTAGAATATTAATTTTCAGATGATGAGCCTCTTTAAAACAAGATTGGCACAGATTATACCACCCCACCTTCGATCTTCATGGGATATTTATCTGAATTTCCTACAGTTGCTCAAAATATGCAAAAACTTGCAGCTCTTCTTAGAGTAAGGGCACCACCACTAATGGTTTGGAACCTAAAACGTGCACATATTGACCTAGTTACGGTACTAGATGTCAGTGGGAACATGAATGGAACAAAGTTGACTCTCTTAAACAAAGCAATGTGCCTTGTCATAGAGAACTTATGGCCTTTCGACCAACTTTCTATTGTTACTTTCTCATCTATAACTCATAAAAGCTTCCTGTTATGATGGACTATCGAACAAGAGAATCAAAATTGTATTGGCTATAAATGGTATTTCATTAAATTGTGGGATTGAAAAAGGACTCAAGATGGGGGATCGTGTCCTTGAAGAGAGGCATGAAAAGAATCCAGTTGCGAGTATCATTCTCTTGTCTGTTGGTAGAGACACCTATAATGGTGATACCATGAACCAACACATCATAAATCAAAACCTTAGATCCTCAAAGCCAATATTGATCCCTTATCTGAATCGGTTTCCTTCTTCCATTCATTTTTGCAATAGACAAAAGGCAGTGTGTATGTCAACTTTCCCTGTTCATACTTTTGAGTTCAGTTCAGACCATGATTCTTCTTGCATCAAGCAACACATTTTCATTTATTGAATTGTTTGTTACTGTTCAAGATGCCTTTGCAATGTGTATTGGTGGTATCCTTAGTATTGTATCCCAGGAGTTTCAACTTAGCTGCATAGCAACATCACCTGCTGTAAAGAATGTTTCCATATCTTCGGACATATATGTAAGTGAAATTTCTGAACATCAAGAGAAAGCTGTAATTACCATTGGGGATATATATGCACACGAGGAGAAAAAACTTCTTGTATACTTGCCTATCCCCTCTGTTAAAACTACTCAAGTTGTGGAAACATCTCTCTTAAAAATGGTAAGTTGTTACAATAATACTGTGTCCAATGAGATGATAATTGTAGAGGGTGAGACAACTAAGACACGTCGGCCTCTTCCCTCTAGTGTTGTCTCTCACCGATGTTATTGTAAGTCTGGAGGTTGATAGACAGATAAACTGGATAGAAGTAACATAAGCAACACAAGAAGCATAAGATATAGAAAAGATGGGGGATCTTGAGGGTGCATGATTCATGGCTCTGATAACTAACATAAGGTATTCTCTTTTATCTCCAGTATCTTTCCAAGCAGGTGATGGTCTTTGTAACAGGCTGACATGGGGTTGAGATATTATTCGCAGAGGATGAGGAAATTTAACATTATGAAACACCCGAATACAATGCCCTCATACATTTACATCAGTACTAAATTAAAAAGGGAGCTCTTTCCATTTGCATGTGAAGATAGCAAAGGTAGTTTCAATGATTAGTGTTATTGCAATACATCTGAAATGGAAAGAGTATTTGCATTCAGCAGTAAGTATGGCCTCACCATTCTTAACTTTCATCCTTGTTCCCCTTCTATGTGTCGATGGCCATATTTACCGCAAAATGCAGACAGTTTTTCCACTTTAGCTAAAATTACAATAACATTAAGCATTAAAACCGCCTTAGCCCCATTTGCAGATGCAATTGGAAAAAAATGATCCCGTTCCAATTTCGTACTGATGTAAATGTAGGAGGGCATGGTATTCAGATATTTCATCCTGTTAACTTCTCTCATCCATTTCCACCCCGTCCATGTCGATGTTGTTTGAAAAAGGTTCATCATCTTAAAATTGAACATGTCGGGGATGGGGTGGTGATTTATTGGTAGAGGACGAGAGAAGTTAATAGGATAAAACACCTAAATACGATGCCCTCCTACATTTACATCAGTACCAAATTGAAAAGGGAGCCCTTTTCCATTTGCATCTTCATATGGGGAAGAGGTGGTTTCCTTGCTTAACATTTTTGCCAATGCATCTGAAGTGGAAAGAGTGTCCACATTCAGTAGTAAATATGGCCTCACCATTCTAAACTTTCACCCTTGTTTTCCTTCTACGTACTGATGGCCATATTTAGTGTAGAATGTAGACATTCTTTCCACTTTAGCTGCATTGGCTATAAAGTTAGGTATGGAAACCACTTTTGCTCCATTTGTAGATGCAAATATAAAGAGCTCCCTTTTCAATTTGGTACTAATGTAAATGAAGAGGGCATCATATTTGGGTATTTAATCCGGTTAAATTCTCTCATCCTTCATCAATAATATCTCCACCCTGTCAATGTCGATTTTGTTTGAAATAGGCTCATCATTTGAAATTGAACATGTTGGGGATGGGCTGGAGATATTATTTGTAAAGGACAAGAGAAGTTAACGGGATGACACATTCGAATATGATGCACTCCTACATTTACATCAGTATGGAATTGAAAAGGAAGCCCTTTCTATTTGCATCTCTACAAATGAGGCAAAGGTTAATTCTATGTTTAACGTTATTGCCAATGCCTCTAAAGTGGAAAAGTTGTCTGTATTCAGAAGTAAATATGGCCTCAACATTCTCAACTTTCATCCTTATTCCCCTTCTACGTACCGATGACCATATTTACTCTAGAATGAAGACACTTTTTCCACTTTAGCTTCATTAGCAATAACATCAAGTATGGAAAAATAGCTATCAGCGAAGAGAAATCTGGTCCCTAAAAAGCTGATTCTAGTCCCTAAAAGTCAATAGCGACCAAAAAAACTGGTCGCTTCCCGTCCCTATAGGTCTCTTCGCTAAAAGTCAGTAGCGACGAGTTATTGTTACTGGTCCCTAAAGGTCTTTGGGGACCAGGTTGAGTCTGGTCGCTAAGACATCTTTAGGGACCATATATCTGGTCCTTAAGTTGTTGTTTTGTACCACTTTTTATGGTATTTATAGACTTATAGCGTCCACATTCTCTGGTCCTAAAAGACATATTAGGACAAGGCAACTGATCAGTATAAGTTTTATATTGTAGAAATATTACTGTTTATAATATAAAACTTCAATTGCATAAAGACAATAGATCAATCATGGCATGCCTTCATATTTATATAAGCAGTTACAAAAATCAGATTAACATCCCATAAGTAGCAATGTAGCATTCTACAACCCAACATTAGTCATTACATTAACTATACGAAATTTGAAAAGTTGTCAAACTGTCTCGGCATGATGATAATCTCATCTTCGCTTTTGGTCGGAGACTTGTAAATTCATCAAATCATCTAAACCCTGTCAAAGACATAATAAATATTGTTCATAACTACTAAAAATTCCACTAGAGAACTGAAATTAAACATAGTTTAGACCATCTAATAGATCAAAATTTCAACTTGCCAATTTAAACGTTGCACTCAATTCTAAAGCAATGTTCTAAGAAATACATAATCTTTCATCTATAGATGAACATGTAGCTGCAAATTTATGGACAAAATATCAATGATAAAAGTAGAGTATATACTTTCTAATATGTTAAGTCATACAAAAAAACATAGATAGAACAAGTAGTAAGATAGTAACATCTACCAAGTCTAGGAATAGATAACATGACTACATGTTTTTAGAATTAAATCGACATTATATGTATGAACATTTTTTAAAATTAATGATTGATTGTTGTGTTAGTAGATAATGCACTTCACAAACATGGTATGTGATTGAAGGTCCAAATGTTGCTACAATCAACGTAAATATAATAGAAAGAGAAGGGCTGGCAGAACTTGATATTGCTTCCTTGAATTTCATCCAAGTCCACTTTGACTTGAAGGGAAAAGAAAAAGATTTTCTAGATAAGAAAATAAACCTAAAGGCTCAATTTAGGGGAAAAGCAGATCTCTAACTTTTGGAGGTTTTCATACATTCCCTCATGAAGCTTAGCCTCATTGTACCGAAATCCATAGGTTCTTTAATGATTTCATTTCATAGTAATCTTCAACCGTAAAAGAAACAGAAGATGTAATTTATTAAGAATACCTGGCCTTCAAAAACCAAAGCCAATCATAAGACCAATAGAACCTCAGCGCGATCAACTGGTTCTGCAAATATTTAATAGGTATTCATCCCTCCTAACATAAAAATACACACAAACAAAGTAGTAAGATGTATAATGTATTTCTTATTGTACACGTAATGTGATAAATATCAAACTTAATATAATATAAGGATGCTGCAACCATTGCAGAATGTCAAGAATAAGTTCTAGAATACTTCTTTTTGGCAACTTTGTTGGTTTACCTGATAGAATCCAAAGTATGAATTAAAACTTTGAAGTTGATGCTTCTAAATAAATAAAATACAACAAGAAAGATCATTAAGTTCATACTACATACAATGGTCTATCCTTTAACGCCATTTTAATCTAAGGTAAAATATTATTCATCGATATTTTTTCCCTATCGAGAACACATTAGGCAGTTTTGTCCCCATGTTTTTGTTCAGCAGAAGTATCAACTTGGATAGCAGGCAAAGAAATAAAGTGCAGCAGAACCTGCAACCATTGCAGAATGTCAAGAATAAGTTCTAGAATACTTCTTTTTGGCGACTTTGTTGGTTTACCTAATAGAATCCAAAGTATGAATTAAAACTTTGAAGTTGATGCTTCTAAATAAATAAAATACAACAAGAAAGATCATTAAGTTCATACTACATACAATGGTCTATCCTTTAACGCCATTTTAATCCAACGTAAAATATTATTCATCAATATTTTTTCCCTATCGAGAACACATTAGGCAGTTTTGTCCCCCTTTTTTTGTTCAGCAGAAGTATCGACTTGGATAGCAGGCAAAGAAATAAAGTGCAGCAGAACAAAATAGAGAAAATATTGGTAAGTTTTTGATGATTTTGAAAACTCAATTGAAAGTTGATACAGAAACAAAGTGGACATAAACCTCCTTCCTTAAATTTGTATTATAATGCTTGATAATTGTATTGAGTGCTATATTTAACATACAAATTGTCTAACGGAGCTCGAAATATAGTAAATCTTGTAATACTTCTCCCATAGGTAACTAGAGTTTTTCATGATTCTTTCTTTTCATTTAGCAAATCTGGTGATGCTCCTTATGTTTTCATTGTAGCAGGGGAGTCCTAACCATTCAGTTTGCATTCCTCAGGACCCAGTATAACTTCATCAAGCATGAATGGTACACAAGGGTAGGTACTAGGACACTCAACTGTTAGTTATACTGGCACTATACATGTACTATCTTTCCAGTTGTCTAGCATCTCTCCATGAGACTATCTTAATACTTGCCTCTAAATGTTTCAATGAGAGCAGTAGTGTCCTAAAACTTCTCTACTTTATAGATTTACATTTGAGATGCATTTTCTCTGTTGAATTTTAAAATTGGTCCAAGTGCAGTCATGTATTTGATTTAACAATGCCTATAGTGTACTTTATGATGTATATATACAACTCCATGAGGCAAGGTGTGTATCAAGGAGATTCCTAAGAAAAAGCTGAAATTATATACATGTTAGTCTTATAATATATTTTATCAGCCATGAACTACAAAGAATTTAAGTCAGAAGTCTCTTGCACTTATTATTTCTTTGCAAAAGTTATCTAGTAACGCTAAGAAAAAAGAAGTAATCTTACACTGTAAAGCACGAACAAAAAAGAAGTAAGCTTACACTGTAACGCACGAACTATTAACAGCTTGACATAGCAAACAATGTAAGAAATTAGTCCAAAGATTTTTACAACATTTAAGAATAGTTGAACTTTCACTCTGTTATTTAGA